>NW_022992213.1:0-82223 GCF_902827175.1 Gymnodraco acuticeps | reverse complement strand
TGTGTGTGTGTGTGTGTGTGTGTGTGTGTGTGTGTGTGTGTGTGTGTGCAACAGCTTGTTTGCACAAGGTTAAAACTTTTGGGACAGCAGTGAGAATGTGAGGTGCCTGTTATGAGAAAAAATGTGTAATGAAAAGGATATCAAGATTAGGTACATTACAGGAGTGTAACACACCCAAACATGCATACTTATCTTACTCTAGTAGAGATTAGAGGACAGGTCTAATGCTGTGAACAAAATTATCAAGTCAAAGTTATTTATTTATTTTATCTTATGTACCCCATTTAACTTAATAATTAATCTTGAATTACTAATAACTCTAAAGAAGGCAACAATGTACAATGTGGATAAGGCGAATACTTATCCAGTGTGTGTGTGTGTGTGTGTGTGTGTGTGTGTGTGTGTGTGTGTGTGTGTGTGTGTGTGTGTGTGTGTGTGTGTGTGTGTGTGTGTGTGTGTGTGTGTGTGTGTGTGTGTGTGTGTGTGTGTGTGTGTGTGTGTGTGTGTGTGTGTGATGAGACTATAAAGCTTTCAGTGCTGTGAGTCAAAGGGTTACAAAACACTTGTGCTTCCCAGTATGTGTTGTTGTTAGCCTTTCAGGCCTCCGGAGTAGGCTACAGGACACACTTGCAACTATAATATTGTGCAGTTAGTATTGGACTACAAGATAGATGCAAGCCTGTAGAGTTATTTAAAGCATAAATGAGTCGGTTGGGTTCTGGAGGTGTGGTTACAGCAATTGTGCTTAGTTGACGTGGCCTGGGCCTGGCGGTGGGGCCCAATGTGATGTCTTTTCATGGGGCCCAAAATCCCTATGCTCCAGAGGGCAGGACCTATAAACACATTTACTACCCAATAGCATTGTGAGGCTGAACAAAAGGACCTTTTGACTATGTAAATGTAGTCTTTTAAAACCAAAACATTTACTGACTTTTTTAGGATAGCTTCAAGTAATGTTGTAAAATTACAACTGGGGGCCTTACAGGGTTAAGGGCTATTGTTTATTGTTATTTACTTTAAGATGTTTATTCTTAAGCTATCATTGAATTGAAAAACTCTTATTTAAATTATGTGTGTGTGTCTCTGTATTCCTGATGATACACTGAGAGAATGAGCTCATAGTGCTGCTGATCACCATAAGCTAAACAGTCTGTATATTGCACTACATTTGTATAATGTAAGCTTCGTTGATACTTTGCCTGCGGGAATACGCAAAAAATAGTTAGATATACTGGATATTATTTGATCTATTCCACCACTAGCTTAATCCCAAATAATCTAGAGGTGTGTTGTAGGTGCCTTAAATAACACCTTATTTTCTTGTGAGATGTATTTTTATGTTCATATAATAGTGATTTCAATGCCACCCCAAAATGATCACTGGTTCCATCCTGGCCACCCCACTGAAAATGTCCTGGCTCCGCCACTGAACATACCCTTCTTGAAAGATCAAATCTAGATTAAAAAAATAAAGCTTAATTTAAAATTTACCACATTTAGAATGCCAAGGATCAACATTTGAAGAGTTTCCCCGTACTTTTCCCGTTTAGTTCCGATAGTTCCTGGGATTTTGCGTTCAGACCAAAAAGAGAACTTACTTCATGAGAACTTTTCCCACCTTTTCAGTCGCTGCTAGAGAGCAGGTACTTTCCTGGGGAGAAAAAGTTCCAATTTCTGATTGGCTGGACGAATTGCAAACCACGCCCCGTAAAACTCGGAAAAGTTTTTTGAAGTCGCTGTCGGTACCATATGTTTTCGGGGTACCATATGTGTTCGAGGTCCGTATCTTACCAATGACGTCACGCATTGTGATTGTAATGTGTAAAGTTACGGCTTTAAACGGAACAAAGCCTTCAGTTAAGCTGTTTTCACTCTCACTCTTATGGTGATAGGTCACACCAATTTCCCCGCAGGCTAGCCAGTCAATAATATTCTAATTAGCTTCGGCTTGATGTGGAGATGTGATTTGATGTGTCGTTTGTCCCCCAACTCCTCTCCAAAGTTGAGATATGTAATAAAATACTCAGGGGAGTTTCCTGAAGTTTCATGCCCAAAGCCAAGCACTAGGCTCTGGGTAAATTAAGAGGCTGATCTGGGGCACTTTTGTCCACTTTCGCTGGTGCTAGAAACTCAAGTCAAGCATCCCTGAAATCGTCTCAGAGAGTAGATGATCAGTGGGGCCTTCTTTTTACTGAAACATGATGTTTCAATGTATATTTCCATTGAAAATGCTAACCGCTAGCCAGCATCGCAGCCACTGCTCCGTTTTCGGAGACTTTGCACACGTTTTTCACAAACCTTTTCACGATAGTAGTATGGGAGTACTTCCATTCGCTTCGTCTTGGTCTGTAGATGTGATTTGATGTGTCGTGTGTCCCCCAAAAATAACAATCGACAGTGTAAACATAATTATGTAAATAACCCAATTTGTGTTCTGTGAAACGGAAGGATTTTACATTGTTTTTGTTACTTTCGTTGCAGTGTCTTAAATGTAATTTAGGTTAACTTCCTGTTTTAAGTTGTTACTATGGAAACAACATGACGGAGAAAAAAGTAATATCTTCTACATATAATAACGGACAAAGTAAAGAATGAAGTGTAGGCTATGTTCGGAATTTGACCGTGTATGATGGTCCTCTTGAGTTGCCGTACAGCCAATGCCGTACAGCCACTGCTCCGTTTTCGGAGAATTTGCACACGTTTTTCACAAACATTTTCACACGCTAGGAGTATGGGAGTACTTCCATTTGCTTCGTCTTGATCTGTATATGTGATTTGCCCCCGAGCACCCCTGGGTAAATTACCGTAGGCCTACAGCCAATCATAATGCGTGACGTCATTGGTAAGAGACGGACTCCGAACACATATGGTACCCCGAACACATATGGTACCGACACCGCCATTGTATTTGCTGGCATTAGCATTATTAGCATTAGCCCAGCGCACCAACGGAGAGAGACTAAATTATGGCAACACAAAAAAAAACAGGAGCGGTGGAGTGATGAGGAGGTGTCGGCGTTCTGGCGATTTACTCGGAAGGCTTCAGTAGAAGCTGCTGGGAGTCCCAGCAGCTAATATAATATGTGTCTATTACACATATCTATCAGTTTAATTACTACACAAAAAAACAAATAGAGCAACACACAATTCCTAAATACTGTTTTTTCCTTTTACATACATGTGTTGTCCTCATAATAGTTCCCACCTTAAAGTATACAGCTCTTAAAGTGATTTAGTTGCAGCCGTTTAAAATGATGTGTAGCTGTGAGCAAAAGCTAAGAACACAATTACAAAAACTGTGTTAAACGTATCCAGTGCTCTCAACAGACAAGTGCATTCATTTTTTAAGAGTTATATAAATAAAGTAAACATTGAATTACACATAAATATATTGTACTTACTGTTACTGTCATTATTGTCCTTATCCTTATCGGAGAGTTGGACATTAAGCCCTCGTTCCGAGTTATTGAATGTTTCTCCACCTGACAGGAAAAAGTATACAGCACTTAAAGTGATTCAACTGAAGCATGTTAAAGTGTTGTGCAACTGTTAGCAAAAGCTAAGAACACAATTAAAATATTTTCATTCTCATCTTTCGACAACCTAAAATGTGTGATTTGAAAGATATGAATATCCAGGATGAGTAAATCAAATTCACTCACACATTTTATCACAGATATATCAAATCTATAAATACGATAAATGCTTTATTCATTTAATTTACTAGACACTTTTTGAGTGTTGACATACTTGCTTCAAAGCTGTGATTTGGTTCAAGATCTTCCTGAAGCTCTGGTAGCTCTGTGGTATTCCAGGAACTTCCCCCTGACAGAAAAGAGTATACAGCTCTACATTCAATATTATTTCAATGCACACACACAAACCGCTTTCCCACAAAACATTTCTAATTGCATCTGCAGACGTTTTTTGGTTTAAATGATTTTGAGAACCATCTCCTAAATGTGTTACCCATCAAAGAAGGTGGATGGGATTGTGGAGCTCACTTGACTGTAAAATAATGGTTACGTCAGACATCTTGCATTCTCAACACACCAAGTTTAGCGTCTTTATAATATTGTTCTGTTTGCTGTTCACACCATTAACATATATGTGACCTGCTCCATCGAAATCAGTCGCATTGACCCGAAGACACATTTTGAGTTGTATACACTGTTGGAAAGAGGATATTCCTAGCTTTCTAATGATATCAGGATTGTTGTTCTACTCCAAATATTAAGCGAAATATGTCACATTATATAATGACTGTCACCGAGTCTTCATTTTGAGAAAAAGGCCTTTAAAGTTTCCTCTTTTCTGGAATCCATCGATCTGATTGATTATTAGCGGAGCAAATTATCAAAATACTACGGAGGGAAGATATTTTCGTTTGGAGGGGAAGCTCGCGTTTGTGTGTATTGTGTTTGTTTCCCGGGGAAAACACTCACGAGAAACACCGGCTGTTGTTATGCCTGCCGTGACGTTAAATTACTCCGTTCTCCGCTTGTAATTATGCCGTTACAAGCTTCAAAGTTGTATTTATCATCTGAATTTGCCGAAACAAGTTTAATATTCTGAAAGCCAAGACTTTGTTTAATTGAAATCAGATGAAAACAAACTGTAACGGACCCTGCCGTGTTATCTATGATTACTATACTCTTACATTCATAATGTCAGCGGAGGGAGGGGGGGCGGCGCTGCGGAAGAGCAGATTGCGAGTGAGAGGTGCCTGTATTCGTCCATTTACAAGCTTCAAAAATGTATTTATCGTGTGATTTCGGAAATAAAAGTTTAATATTCTGAAAGCCAAGACTTTGTTTGTTTAAAATCAAACAAAACACCCGAACCCTGAAAAAATAGTTTTTTACGTAAATCCACGTTTATTTGAAATGAGCCGTTGCGACTTCCGACTGATTTCGATAGAGCGGGTCACATATCAGTTTAATTCCACAAAAGACTGCTTTGAATTATACAATGCAGTAAACAGACAAGTGTATTACTTTTCTAGACTTCTATATATATAATAAAAATAGAACAACACGCAATTATTGTAATTTGTTGTGATTTTTTCTTTACACACCGTTGTTATTGTCGTCCTTTGAGTTATTGTTGGTAGGCTACTTCCACCTGACAGAAAAAAGTATACAGCTTATAAAGTGATTCAATTGAAGCAGGTTAAAGTGTAACTGTCAGGAACTTCCACCTGACAGAAAAGATAATAGAGCTCTCCATTTAATGTTATGTTCATGCACACAATTAGTCATTTTTAACAAAAGCAACGTCTCTTCCCAGGGACATACCTGCTACTCTGAATATTCCACATACTGCGCTGGAAAATTATGAAAGAATTGGAAATGTGTGTCTTTTGTAAATATGTGTTGCTTGTAGTATCATCCTTTGTTTCCTTTTTGTTATGCTGTATCACCAACAAAACCTTCATTCCCCTCAATTATATTGGAGGTGCAACAGAAACGTCCCACCTGCATGCAACATATAGAATTGTTCCAGCTTACCTGCGAGGAGGAGCAGAAAGAGGAAACCTGCAAACATCCTGACTGGGAGAGGTCAGCAAAGTAAATGAGCATCCCTGTCCTCTCTGTGTTTTCTGGAAAGGTTCTCGTAGAGATAATATCTCTACAGAAAGAGGGACGGGCAATTGATTGACCAAATTGTCTTTTTTTTACTGATTAGTCTAATGATAGAAACTCGCTAATGCAGCAAGGCTTCCAGGAACTGCCAACCATTTCAACACTCAGCCCTCGGTGGTTCAATCCATTTGGATGTCATAAAATGAGCTGTTTAATTCTTGCTTCGGCTGTTGCGTCTGTTTGTTTTCCAAAGTAGTTCATTGTCAGAGCTGCTTTTGGATGCAAGAAACTACACTTTACATTTCAAATAAACAACACATAATCTCCGATGTGACTGATTACTGTGGCAAGCTTTTCCATCACTTCCAGGCACAGCAATGTCTTTATTCTTTGTAGACTTTACATTCAATGCTTTTGATTCAGGTGTGAGTTGGACTTGAATAGTTTGACAATACTATTTGTTTATTATGGACATCACAATATATCTGAATGTATATATTGATTAAATGATGGATGATCCAATCCTATTGCTACAAAGTGAATACATCCATTCATATAATCTAAAGAGGGGTAATGTTTAATACCAAACCACATGATCCAAAGACAAAGGGCGCGGCATTACATACCACCAACTCGTTCCATATTTAAAATAATTTGTTATAAAAAATGGCTGAAACTTTTCAAAAAGACATTGCAACACATTTCAATTTTAACACTAATGGCAGTGGATGCAGAAAAGGCCTTCGACCGAGTTCAATGGTCATATCTGTATTAAGTTACTAGAGGTTTATGGCTTTCCCAAAATGTGTATTTAAAACCAGTGCCCCGAATGTTTTTTCTGTAGCCCCGGACAATAATATAATACATTAACCGTGCTTTACCTGAACCTCATCATGACACTAGAGAGGACGTCAGGATTGCAATTTCCCGTGTTCAGTGAATGCAACAGAGGCGAGAGAGAGAGAGAGAGAGAGAGAGAGAGAGAGAGAGAGAGAGAGAGAGAGAGAGAGAGAGAGAGAGAGAGAGAGAGAGAGAGAGAGAGAGAGAGAGAGAGAGAGAGAGAGAGCCGGTGCCAGCAGGGACCGTGTTGTAGCATCTGGTTAGCTAGCTGCACTAACGGACATAAGGAGCTGTTTCCACAAAAGCTGGAGGAGAGTCCTCACCAGATTGATGCTTTTAACTTCAATATGGTAAAACCGCCACTGTGGGCGAAGCCCCTAATGTTTCCAGGTCCAGAAAACGCCCTGGTTAAAACTATTTACAAATCTCCACAGGCACAAGTCTGGAATCCTCTCACAACCCTTTTCACTTAGTAGAGGAACAGCTCAAGGGTGTCCCTTATCTCCTTCCCTCTTTGCATTAGCAATTGAACCTCTTGCCCAGAAGATTCGACAGACAGAAAAAATATATTTTTTATAAGAAAAAAATACAATACAATTAATTAATAGTACATTGTCTGTGTGGAAAAAAATAAATAAATACAAGGTCACGAAATAGAATTCCCTAAACGTATACAATTTTGGAATAACCCATCAATAACTATTCAAAATTCCCAATTACACTGGCCGACGTGGATAAATTGCAGAATTGTTAAATTATCAGATATTGTAAAGGAAAGCTCAATACTTAGACACCGAAGCTTTTAAATATTTGCAGTAAAAAAATTGGTTCACGGGAAATTTGCCGAACATTAAAAAGAGAACATTAATCTGTGCGGTATATAATATCTGTATCAATGCTGAGGACAATGAGGAATTACTTCAAAATATTTACAATAAGTGGAATAAAGACCTGTGCCCTGTACTATGAAGCAGGATTTGCGGTTAGCGAGGTAACTTCAGGGTTAACTCTGGGTTTTCGGGCCTACGACGCTGGTTCTCTTCTTAGCGGGCTAGATCTCCATGGTAACTTATGCTGAGCGGCTAACCTGCCCCGGAGCAGGTTAGGTTCCAGGTTAAGAGATCAACTCAGTGAAAGCACCGCCTGCTGACCAATCAGAGCTCAGTGTGCAGAGTTTAAAGCGATCAAGTCATATTACAGGAGAAAGGAAATACAGAAAAGCTGCCGTTGCAGGAAAGACAGCCGGCAAAAATCAACTGACTGTGTGAACGTGAACACTAATAGAATATCACCTCCCATCTTCAGAGCAATCTGACTATTATAACATTAGCGTTAAGAAAGCTTACTTAAATATCTGCCACAACATAAGTAACCGGATCAGAGTAACATTAAGTACAGTCCGCGGCATATCACTTCATAATGTATAATATATTTCCTTATCTGAGTCAGCTGAGCCGTATCTGGCCGTGCAACACTCAGTGTCACAGACTGGATGCAGAAGTATTATTTTAAGCAACACATTAAGTTGACGAAACACTCGAGTCAAATGTAATTAAAGTCAGATTTAAAGTCTTAGACGGGCAGTGATATCATAAACCTGCTAATGTACGCATTCAAACGCTTTTTATTTTACCAGCTGTATGCAACTATGATGCTGCGCTGTCAGTATGCTTCTCCTCTGATTGGTCAAATGTTGCTAACCCCGCCCCTTTCATGTGAACGTGCACTCAGCCGGACAGAGAAACCCTGGCTTGAGTTACCGAGTTGATAACTAGCGTCGTAGGGCCGCTTAGCGAGATCACGTTTTTTTGGGTTAGGTAAGCCAGGTAACTCAAACATGTTGAACTGGCTTCGTAGTTCAGGGCACTGGACATAGAAGGCGCAATGCAAAAATGTAAGGAATGCTTACAACTTACAAATAAAATGACTACAAACGAAAATCTATGATTAATTCAATATAAACTAATGACAAGAATGTATTATAGTAGGGATAAAATACATACAGTTTGATAGCAGCTCTTCCGATAAATGTTTTACTGAGAGTGACTCCCTCATACATGCCTGTTGGAATTGTTATAACATTAAAAAAAACTTGGGATGATATCCAAAATTGGCTGTCAAAAATGTGCAAATATAAAATTCATTTTTCACCAATAGTCTGCCTTTTCCAAAGTAAATAAAAATACCCAGAAAATAAAATACCCAACTGGATGGCAAATAATATGCATCATTAATCTATAAGAAACTGATATTACAAAACTGGAAAAGTAAAGAAGCACCAACTCTATACAAATGGAAAATATTAATGAGATATTATTTGAATATAGAAAAAACAATGTCAATAGACAGTAGCAAGTATAAGAGATGAGCCACAGCACCACCCAAAATCTGGACATTTGGGGAACACTTAAACATTGTGTGTGTGTGTGTGTGTGTGTGTGTGTGTGTGTGTGTGTGTGTGTGTGTGTGTGTGTGTGTGTGTGTGTGTGTGTGTGTGTGTGTGTGTGTGGCCTAGCATTACTATACTTGTGGGGACCTACATCTGTTTACACAGTCACGTGTGGGGACTCGCCTCCCTTATGGGGGACAAATTGGAGGTCCCCATAAGGGGAATCATTAATTTTAGGGTGAATACTTGGTTAGGGTAAGGTTAAGGGTTAGGGTTAGGCATGTGTTGGTTATGGTTAAGGTTAGGATAAGTCTCCAGGAAATGCATGTAAGTCAATGTAATGTCCCCTGAAGTGATGTATACATGGTATGTGTGTGTGTGTGTGTGTGTGTGTGTGTGTGTGTGTGTGTCAAGTGAAGTTTAAGCACACATAAAAAAACATTGGCATACATTAAGTGACAAATATTTATCATCGCAGTGAAGCTTCAAACATGGGATGGGTTCATTCAGACATAAAGAGTTTGTCTTAGTTAGATATGTGTTTAATACGTTTTTTAAAAAAAAGTGATCTCTATATCAAAGCTGGATTTTATTTGGCACACTTTTCCATTCTTATGATTTACCTTGCCTATGTCGAGAGGAGAGGGAGGTTTTCCCTACATAATTAAAACTCAAAATAATAAAATATATATTTTAAAGCTCACAAAACCAGTTGCTTCAGTCACGTTTTCATCGTTTGGTTGTTATTTAAAATCTGTTCAGCTTATACAACTCGTCTGGGTGACATGCTGTTTGATACTCATGGTACCTGTCTCTGTAAATAGAGTTTGTAAACTGTACCCTGTACATTATGTTGTATGTCATCCTTATTGTTGTTCTGTTGTTTTTATGTTACATGTGTAACTAATGTGCTGCAGGTCACCCTTGAAAAAGAGATCTTTTGATCTCAAGGGGCTTCACCTGGTTAGATAAAGGCTAACATGTTGCAGGATATGTGATAGTGCCAGGATATCAGAAAAGAAAGGATTTCTTTCTTAAATAAACACGTTAATACTGGACCACGGTCGAGAGTCCTATCTCCAATAAATTAATGCATAATTCAAATCTTAATCTTTGGCGTACTGCAAGAGTCACTGCCTTTAATCCTGCTGCTCATTGATTGGTCGGTTCACACCCCATAGTTTGAGGGTTAAAAACAAACGTGACTAGACTTTGTCATTTTTATCTTCAGCACCAGTCTGAGGCCCAGGGGCGGACTGGGGGGAAAAAGTGGCCCGGGGATTAATTGACAGACAGGCCCACTTAATGCGCGGCATGTATCGGCCGGCCGGCGACGAAAGTATGTTACTTAACAAAAAACCCTATGCATTTTATGTTATTTTGGACCATTATTCATATAGTCATCACATTACCTGAGCCCTTGAGTTGCCTAGAGCAAAATAGTTACAGCATATATTTAGTGATTTTAATGTTAACAGATCATTGATGCAATAACATTTGGACCCAATTTGCCTGACTTGACGCATGGAATAAAACATGGGGGTAGGAAGCATCCTCAATGTGGGTGAGACAATTTGACAGGGGGTGTGGGCAGGTGGTGGACCTCACCTCCTCTAGGGGGGTCCGGGGGCAAGCTCCCCCGGGAAGATTTGTTTTAAAATGTTGAAGTTAAATGCATCAATCTGGTGCATTTGGAGAGCAAAATTAGGGACTAAAGCTATGGATACATCTCTCAACACCAATATGAAACAGAACTGTAAACAGATTTACTTTTTCTTTCAACATTTATTTGAACAGCAAGTGGAGGCAAAAGTGACTGCACCCAGAACAATAAACCTGCTCGCTAACTAGCCTAAACTCAGTAACAGAATGTGGGTTCTGAATGAACGTTCTTCTCCACAGCCGTGCGACCTCTGAGTCAGACGTCACTTCCCCCTTTTCTATCCTACGGGTGCAGCCACTCCACCTGAACCCCTCTCTGTACAGAGAGTGAGGTGTTCCTTGAGACACACATCATATTTTCCCAGCAAAACAATCATCTCTAAAAAGTTACCATGATCAATGGTGTCATCATCTTGTGTATATAATGCCTCCGCCTGCGTGCCCCTGTAGCTCAAACCACTTTGACCAATGAGCTTCAATACATCTATGATGCGCTCCAACACTTGACGCTTCCTGCGGACTTCCTCTCTGTGACGTGACATCTGAGGTCCCATGAGAAGGTCCTGAATTGTGTTTTTTGAGAATCTGAGGAAATATGCCTCAGCGCAACCTCTGTGAGCATGGCTCTGATCATGCTCCTCGACTCTCTGATGTATGTGTGTGAAGTTGGTCATGCCAGTGATGAAGGAGTTGCTATCTCTAGGATTAGCAAAAGCCATACAAAGGGAGCAGAAGAGTACTTCTCTGGCTTCACTGTATGATAGCTATTTCCTGTTTGTGCCGTCTTTGCAAAAAAAAGCCCTCTGCACTACAGCCTTGTCTGCCTTCTGCTGGGGGTGAAAACGGAAGAATAGGTCTAATGTGCCTGACATCGGCCTGGTGAAATAATCAACTGGGGTGGCACTGACATCCTGGCCTTGACTAACTCTGTCAGTGTCAGCAGCAGGATCATCTTCAGCCTACATAAATGATTAGTATTGATTAGTATGTTACGTTATTATGTTACCACCATGTTATTATTATGTATGTAAACCAAGTAAAGTCTTAAAGACAGTAACAGGCTAATTTCCACCAGACAGTAACTTTAGTTGCAGGTTGACAAATAATGGACCCTTTATTATTTGTAGTATTAATAAGGTAACCTAACGTCTAAGCTAATCAAACAAAAGACAGTATAAGCAATCATAGTAGTCTCATTGATTCACCAGCCCAAGTCAAGTGGCTATAATGTTCAAATAGATTACCGTTGTCAATGAGTGAAGCAAATCTACCAGCAGCTTGCATATTTCACCAGAATTTGGTCAGTGAATGTTGTTAATTTTACCCTGTCCCTGTGAACACACAATGTACTGTAGGCAATAGCCTAGCTAGCTAGAAATAGGCTAGCTAGCTAATATTACCTCATCTGCTACATTAAAAAGCAAGCTAGCATTAGCCAAATGAGGATTTTCACTTTCAGCATCAATCATAACATTAACTTACCATCATATCACTGCTGGTACTGGGCTCTAGATGCCGCTGTACTGTGTCAGTTTCATTGCTGGACTCACTGCCACTGGGAATGGCCGCTGTGTCGGCTAACGTTACATCAGCTTCTCCGGTGGTGGTTGTACTACAACTACAACCAGCTGCAGGACCAAACGAAAAGTCTGTAATTTATTTTTATTTTGCTGAACCTTCCTCAAGTGCTTTCATTTTTTTATCCCTAAGTTTTTGTGCACCTCCTTTACGCTTTGGAGCTTGTTTATCCATCAGTAACTCACTCCTGATCTTTCACTGCGCAGTGACAGCCGCTACGGGCCTGATGGGGAGTGGCCGGCCCGGAACGCTTACAAATGTGGGCACTTACAAATGTGGGCCGGTAGGATTTAGTTAAGCAAAAAAAAAAAGGGAGTGGCCGGTATACTCACAAATATGGGCCGGTAGGATTTAGGCAAAAAAAATATTTTTTTAAAAAAAATATTTTTTTAAAAATGTATTTATTGTTTTGGCCCTCCGGCCCATGCACAGCACCGGCCCACCGGGGAAACTCCCGGTATTCCCGATGGCCAGTCCGCCCCACTCTGAGCACTTTCTGATAGCATGCAAATGACGGGCGATGCCTGAACGCTCTTTTTAAAACGGCCTAACCCCCTCACTTCTTAATGCAGCTGCATTTATCTTACTCCTGTGATAAGGAGTTAACAAGAAAAGGATTGAAGGTCCCAAGAGGAAGATGTTCTGCATGAGTTTTCGTGACTAACATTCATAAGTAGCGCTGAGGATTCGGGATAAGTATTTAGCGTGATCAGATATAATTAGTTCTGGATGGTTAGCAATGCAAGGGTGGTAACGAAAGAAAGAGGGGGAAAGCAGTGAGTTACAAAGACACTTTTTAAAGATGCACTTAACAATCTCTATCAAAGACAAAGCAGAGAAAACAACTCAAGATTCAGATTGAAGACTTCTAAGGGGGGATCACCTGATAGAACACAGCATGCTGACGCTCAAAGTGCCCTTATTTATTGTTCTGTATTTTTTGAAGAGTGCTTAATGTATGCTTGAACTTTGTTTTGTTAAAAATGATAAGAGTTAACTTTCCGGGAGCCATGTGACCTCTAGCCCCGGATGTTTACATTGTGTTTGTGAGAGAGTAAAAGGGCGCTAAAAGTGTCAACGATGTAATAACATAATTCTACTGCCGGTCTACTAGGCGAACACGTTTTCACGGTATTTCATAATTGTACAAAGAAGAAAGTAAACGTGATTGTGGACATCAGTTCGATGCGTAATGTTCTTTCAACACAGGTACCTTGTGACGGGGTTCAATTCGTCCATTCGATACGTGGCTTAGTCGGTTGTTTAAGCTCCAAAAAAACTTTATTTATATCAGCAACAACAACAAAATAGCGAACCAGCACAAGTTAGACAACAAAATAAAATCCACAAACAGGCCGTCCATCACTCATTAGAGTAAACATGCTCTAGGTTGCCTTCTCTGCAACCAACTCCCAAACACGTCCCAACTGTTGCCTTCATTGCAACATTCTTCCGAGTGACACAGTCCGAAAAACCAACAAGGAACCAACACCGTCCCTTTTGACCCCATGGCCCCTCCCACAGGCTCACCGTCAACAGGTGACACAATCAACTCAAAACCCCATTTCAACATAAAAATCCGACCCAAACATAAACAGGTTAACTACCTCTTAACACAATCATTCCCCATACTTAACAAAAGTAAAAATAAATAAGAAATTGCATGGTTCATTTGACGGAAGAGAGCCGGAAATGTTTGGTGTGTGTGTGTGGTGTGTGTGTGTGTCGGCTGTCAGTGGCGGAGTCAGTCACTCTGTGACCCGCTCTGTCACATACCTCCTTTTGGATTTAACGAGCAAGTGGGGGACAAAGATAGAGGCATGGCAAGGAATCCACGCCCCCTCTTTACTGAACATCTCCTTTATAGCTGTGTATTTCCCTTCCCGTTTAATTCTTTGGGAAATTATGACTTCAACCAGATTGGAAATTGCTCTTCCTGTAGTTGCAGATAAACTGTGCCGTTTAAAAAGAGGCACGTATTCAATAATGCATCAGGAGTTGGCGTAATAGGTAATTCATTCTATGCACGGTCACACCTTTCTCACTCAGGACCTGCAGCACCTGGGCTCCCCTTATTCTGTCTAACTTTTCAGCAATTACAGTGAGACCTCGCTACTCCTTGGCACGGAGCAGCTTGCTGTGTGAGCCGTTAAATACGTGGGCATTCACTTGCCTGAGGGTGTGCTTGCATGTGAGGCCACAGAGGAAAATGCTCACGTAACCGCTTGGTCATTACATTTTCTGCTTATAGGGGTCAAAATAGATTCATAATATTGTATAATTAATTACGTAAGAGCTGGGAACTAAAAACCGTCCTCTCACCTCGTTAAATCTTTTTTGGAAAGCTCACCACATCTCATGAGACTGTATTTTGTATGTGCAACCTCACAAGCAACCGGTTTCTTTAATCAGCAAAAAGACACACACTCCGTTTCTCTGTTTCCTTCTGCTTCTCTCTGCTATCGACCCGGTCTTATTTTCAATTGTGCCTGCTACCTGTGTCCTCTCTCTGCAGTGTGAGATACTCTGCACATGTGACCCCAGCGCCAACCCTGAGAGTCCCATTGCAATACTAAACAGATATCACGCACAAGTTTCATTATTTGTCTACTGTAATGCCTTCTCTTGCATCTCCGTTTCTTAGATTGTTGCATCTCTGGCTCACGCTGCTGTGCAATCACACGGGTGATTGTTTCTGTGTGGCATGTATTGATTGTTCGCTGATGATGCACAGGTGGTTGTTACTGCTGGGGCCGTAATAACATCTGTAACTGCACACTGTTCCTGTCATCTATGTATGGTTAGAATACAGATTGTACTCAAAGGAATGGATTTGGCCAAATATGCCCATTTGCTCTCTTGTTGAAAGTATGATGAGGGGATCGATGCCTCTCTCATATTTGAAAGGTTATTAAGAGGCTACAACCAGCAGCTAGTTAGCTTAGCATTAAGACTGGGAATGTAGAGGTAACACAATGTGCTTCTCTACCATAAATAGATTTGTGGTGTTAATTAGTAAGCTAACAACGGTATATTAATACAACTTTGTCACCATGTCTGCTTATTCCTCACCAGCATTTTCCTACCTTTGAGCTAGTTTCTCTGTTTCCAGTCTCTATGCAAAGATAAGCTAACTAGCTAACCAGATTTCTGTAACTGAAAAAACAGAGTTAAAACGTCATGTATGGGCAAAGGTTTGTTGAGAAATTGTGTTACTTTGGACATAACCTGGAAACAATGACAAATAGCTAGCCCGTTCAAAAGTTACCTTTGTTAGCTCACTTGATATGTGTTGTTAAATCCACTGAATCTAGACATCTATAGACAGAGCAAGGCTCCTTCTGTTTCTTAGCGCTTAGCTAACCATTGCTCCATGTAGCCTAAACATACAGACATTACATTACATTACATTTAGCTGACGCTTTTATCCAAAGCGACTTACAATAAGTACATTCGACCAGGAAGACACAACCTTGAAGAAAACAGAATCATATAAGTACATCAGGCTTCATAGAGCTAAACATTTCAAGTGCTACTCAACTGGCTTTAGATAAGCCAGTCCTTTATTAGTATAAAAGTGCTTCGTTAATAGTTCTAACGCTCGAAGTGGAGTCGAAAGAGATGAGTTTTCAGTCTGCGCCGGAAGATGTGCAAGCTATCTGCCGTCCTGATGTCAATGGGGAGCTCATTCCACCATCTTGGAGCCAGGACAGCAAACCCTGAGACAGACAGACATGAGAGAGATATTGGTCGTCTCATCTAACACTCGGCATGACTAACCGCATTACTGAAATGTCAGACTATTCGTTAAAGTGTACGAGTGATGTGTGTTAATAATATTTGAAGCAGCCTTAAAATGTGATGTTTCTCACTTTATTCTAATAAACCTTTCTACACAGGGTCCTGTCTTTTCTGTTGCCCAAGGCCCTCTGCCTTTTTGTCTTGAGCTACCCTTTCTTTCAATGTCTCCTCTTTCTCAGCACATAATCCACTCCCGCTCTCCCAGCTGCAGGCCCCTGCTGCCTGTTAGTACTGAGAAACTTGTTAATTAAATGTGCAGATTGAAAGACCTCCAGGGAACAATGTTTAATCGATGAGCACAAACAGATGACTTTCATTCCACACAATTCTTCCCCTAACGTTAGTCTCGGCCCAATTCTTTGAAGTACGTTTCTGCACTCGTACGATTACCAAGAAGAGGCCGTCTGAATCCGCAATCCTAATCAATCACCAAACGCTAACAATCTCCCTCAGCCAAAGCAAGACTTTTTTGTTATCCCTATGCATACACATTGCACTTTTATTAAATGTTTGCCTTTATCCCATTTCCCTGCAGCTCTCGACTCTTCTCCTTCTTCTGTTAATATGCCGGCTAAACCATGAAAGAAGTGTTTCTCCTGGAGAATAAATGTAGCCGAGGAGCGGAGCACAGCAAAGGTTACATGCTAATTATGTTAAAACTGCGTAACAATAAGCAAATGAAGACAGAATACCCATGCATGAAGCGTGGCACGATCCCATGTGCACCCACACATACCAAGTGCAGTCGGCAGCCAATCAGAACGGGGCCTGGCCTTTGTTGAGCTGCAGGCAGTTTCCCAGTTCGCCCAGCTGTTCTTCTACCCCTGCAGCTTACTGTGTCTGACCTCCACATCTCCAGCAACAACAGCTCGACCCAGCTGGCTCAAACATCAGCAGCACAAACAACAACACTGAAATGCAAAGTCACATTGCAGTGAATCATCAGACACAACAATCTGAGTGAAAATACACAAATGAGTCCCCAAAGCAAGCAGAAAGATGTCAGCAGTGACCCTAGTAATACACATAGGTGAACTTCAGTGGCTCTAAAGTCATGTTGGACCTGTTGTTGTTGAATACCTAGATGTAGTTATATAAACGCTGTTTTATGGTAAACACACTGACTGAAAAGCATCGGCCATAGTCTGATGAGGATTACGTTTTTAACTATATTAAAATGTGCTTGTCACCTATAGCTACTTGTGAACCCTGTTGTAGACCGCGTCTCTCAGGCTGAATATAATGGCTAAAAGATGTGTTTTAATTCATTAATGATAAGAATGCAGTCCAACTCACAGAAGACAAGGTGGCGTACTCACATGCAGTGTTCGAATTACCCATTTGCTTTCTGGGGAGCCCAGGGACGCGGGAAGTCAGAGTTGGGCGTGCGGGTGCGGTGGGAGGGGGAGATTTTTTTTTAAATATTGAAGTCAAAGCTTCATGTCGAACAGTAAGTCAACATTTCCCAGAAAGCTTTCTTTGAAATCACCAGGTAACGCTAAAAAACATAACATTTAGATTGTAGGACAAAGTGTTTATTTAATATCTCTGGCTAGCTATAGCTACTTGCTAACGGTTTAGCTTACCCCCGCGATTCAAAGTAACGTCAACGTAGCTGTAATTTATGCTTTGCTTACATGTTCGCATAACTTGGAAGTTTACTGACATTTACATACCTTGTTTGCCTGGCGCAAGTGGTGGCTCTGGGGTTGTTGTGTGACGGAGCGTCCACACAGCAGCGTGCGTTGACGCTTGGAGGTGGGCGTATCTGAAGCTTGTGGATTTTTTGCGACCGAGGCGTCAAAAGTTGAACATTGATCAACTTTTGAAGCCAGCAACGCTCCACGTCGCTTCCCAAAATGCAGTTCGGCTAAAAGTGACGTCACCCCATTCAAAGTGAATGGGCAGAAGCGTTGGAAGCTTCAACGCACGCCGCTGTGTGGACGGCCGTGAGCCACCACTTGAGAATTGTCATCTTTTTTAAGAAACCATTTTCTTATGTCCATCTTCAAAAACTCTGAGTCCGACTGACAGTTTAAACATTGTCACAGGATAGGTACCTGTCAGCCAATAAGACAGATGTTTATTTCCATTCAACTCTCTGGTTGGTCTGGTGTCTTGCTGCCTCTGTTGCATTCACTGAACACGGGAAATTACAATACTGCCGTTCTCTCATGATGAGGTTCAGGTAAAACACGGTTCATGTATTATATTATTGAGGGAGAATTGTCCGGGGTTACAGAAAAAACATTCGGGGCTTTGGTCCTGTATAATAACGTGATATTAAATGCAGTCATTTGGTCTTTAGCGAGAGCAGTGCTTTCATCGGTGTTCGTTTTAATGCTGCCAGTTTGTTGGCGGCCTGTGTGTTGATGGGACTTCTCATGCTCCCTAAATGTTTCCCCTGCCTTTCGCCAGTTCTTAAACTCTGCTTTCAAAAAACTCCCATCCCTGATCTTGTCTGCAATGACAAGCTTCTTTTCTATTCTTTCACACACACATATGGGTATTGGGCCGAGGGCGACACCGTACTTCCGGTATCCGCAGTTTTACGCGAGGTGCAAGCAGCCGTACACCGTCTAGGTGTTGCTAAGCTTCCTGTACTGAATATCATAGTCTATTGCCTTAATCAATATCTAGTCAACTCTAAAATACCACATATATGCAATGGCATGATAATATTATTGTGACAAGTGGGGTATTCACCTGGTGTTTCCAGAAATTAGACGTAGATGCTGCCAAAATCGACGAAGGCCACTGTCGTTTTTCCATGTCTGCAGGCAGTCTGTAAGGGCAATCTGGTAACAACCTTGAGCAGTGGTTCTCAACTGGTCAGGCCTCGGGACCCACTTTTTACTTGGTCAATACATCGCGACCCAACATTTTGAAACACTCAAATCTATTCAACAAAAAATCGTGCTGTAATATATACGCTTTTCAGCAAACAATATTAATATAAGTGAAGTACAGTGCATATATCCCTTATATCCCTTCACAGAACTAAAGTATGCTTTTAAAAAAGGTTTAATGAGATGATGGAATCAAAGCTGAACTATATAAAAAGGCACACATGCTGGAAACCCAACCCCAGCAGGGGGGTCTGGGGGGATTGTCCCCCAGGAGATTTTTAGAAATACTAACATAAACTATGCATTCTGGTACACTGAGAAGAAAATAAATAAATCTATTACTACCCGACATATTAATAATATGTTATGCCATTGTTTGTTTTTCACTTTGTTCTGACATCTTGCTGCTCCTCACAGAGAGAAGAGCAAAGAGGAGATAGTCTGTGTGACTTACTTTAAATTGTGGGTAAGGGTAGATAGCTCCCATTGTTCTGTGACCTGTCAGTCATCAGACCGGGGGTCATATTTAATTATGTGTTCATTTCTATCTGAAGTTGTAACCATGGATGTATAAAGAAGAGTTCTACCGCAAAGTTATTCTCCGTGGGGACTTCCGGCAACAATCTTGATTCTGATTGGCCAGAAGACTCGAAAAAACATCAGCAAAGATATTTTATTGAGAAGATGATCACTGCTACTAAATATGTCACACAGAGCGTGCGTGCTGTTGATGTATATGTGTCCTGCATTAGATCAACATTGATTGCCAATAGACCTACCTTGTTTGGTAGGACATCTTTTTTTCTCATCTACGAAATCTCGATCGCTTTTTTGTGGGCCTGGCTCTTGGTGCTTATAAATCTTTTTCGGCAGGATATTCTGTTGATCACTGCTGACTTTTCCCTGAATCCATTCTTGTGAAATGTGCACTCAGGTGGATTGTTCTGCGAGGAGCAGGGAGATCAATATACTGTTTGCCTCTTTGCAAATCTCACATACACATTTTTTTTTTTTAATAATGAAAAGCCATGGTCATGGATACCTTTCATTCCACTCTCTCCATCTTTTCTGTGTCCAGTTAAAAGGCAGGTCATGGGCATCGTCAGGTTCGCTAGTGCAGGTGGCGCCGGCGGCTGTGGCCGTTGTTGAAGCCTCTTCAGGCTCCGCATCGGCAGGCCTCTCCCTCGGTGTGGAGCTGTCAAACTCGACCCTAAACGCCGCTTACAGCCGGCCAACTAAAAGTTGTTCCGTTCACGTTGTCATTTTTAGACTCCTTCGCTTCTTTGCTTGTGAATCCAAAAGCTGCGAGACTTGGCTGTTTTCGTTTCACCATATTTTTTATTACAAAGCCAGAGTTAATAAAATATCAATATGAAAATGTTAAATACCGCGCCGCCCTAACCATAGCAACGTAAGTAGCGTAAAGAATGCAGCGCCGCCACGTACAGATGGCAACACCCAGAAATATTCACAAATATAAAACAAATATTCAGAAACTGTAATGAACAATGACTATTATTTATTTACAGAAACTCAACATTTCTATTCTGTGTGACACAAATAGGCACGATTTGTTTGGGCTCCCCCTATTTATCTCAAAGTCGGCATTCCCCCATTTCGAACACTGCTCACATATAATTGTGTTAGATCAGAACACCTCTGACTTTTTATAGAAGTATTGTTATAACATGTCCTATTTGGTGGCTTCGATTGGAAACATAGAAATGCAGAGTAGCTACTCCTTCGGGTTAAAAAAATGCAAATTCAGGCTCCCTGGTGGACTTGTGCTGAAGAGATATAAGATGCTGCGACAGCAACCAAGGCTAAGGCCACAAATATCCAGGAGGCATGTGGCCGTATGGACCAGCAGGCAGAAATATTAATATTCTGCTTCTTTTTTTTTGAGCTCCTCTACTTGTTATTGTCGCCGTTTACTGGTTTATTTTTCTTGGTGATGATGATTGCATTTCTTTGTGCATTTCTTATCCAAAGTCCCTATAGTGTAAAGCTATAGGCGTTCAAATGTAGGTCACGCACGCTATCAACACTTTTATTCTGTAAACCTCAAAGAACCGCAGCAACCACAAATTAACAAACTGGGGTGGAAATGTTTCTTGTACCACTGCCAAGCACATGCTTCGATACAGTCAATTATACAGTGTCACAAACATCACCTCGGTGGTGTAATGAAACTTGAAGCAGGTGGATTTTTGCTGATTGGACACGGGTATACTCCAGTCCAATTTTATGCATTGCAAATGACTTGGGTTTTATGGATGGATGCACTTGAAAAACAGATGCAAATATTCCAGTTAACAGCTCTACTCTCGCCTCAGCTGATCCCACTGCTGCTGTCATCTCTCCACTAAATGTCCCGAGTGAGGGTGGGATGCTGAGGCGCGCTCAATACTTTTGGTGTGAAGAGGTGGACAACAGCAGAGATTTGTCTCCGCGCCTGGCAGCCTTTTCATCAACGACATCGAACACTGGACTGATGCCAGAGTTTGGATGAGTGTTTGGAATCCATCATTTACAGAAACACACTCTCCCTTCAGCCGGGAGCAATGAGGCGAAGCATTCTGCTCACAGACTGCAGGGCAAGAGGAGTTAGAGAGATTTAGGGCGAGAAAGGGAACGACATTTGACACAGATCCTGTAGTCTGAATGCACAGCAGCCTCAAACTGAGCCACCAGTACAGGCGTTTCTTGATTGAATCAACACAAGAGGAAATTGCCTTCAAACTCAATTAATGTCAGTGTATCTATCATAGTGGCAGGGGTAGGGTTAGGGTAATGTTGTGAATCGAGTGGCCTGTGTTCGTCGTCCATAACATACGCCTGCCCATACCATAACCCCACCACCACCATGGGCCACTCGATTCACAACATTACCCTAACCCTACCCCTCACACCAGATACTGACTGGTTTTCGACCCCCCCCAGACCCCCCAATAAAGCAAAACTGCACGTTTCAGAGTGGCCTTTTATTGTGGCCAGCCTAAGGCACACCTGTGCAATAATCATGCTGTCTAATCAGCATCTTGATATGCCACACCTGTGAGGTGGGATGGATTATCTCGGCAAAGGAGAAGTGCTCACTATCACAGATTTTTTCAGATTTGTGAACAATATTTGAGAGAAATGGTTATTTTGTGTATAAAGAAAACGTTTTAGATCTTTGAGTTCATCTCTTGAAAAATGGGAGCAAAAACAAAAGTGTTGCGTTTATATTTTTGTTCAGTGTAGATTGGTGTTTATTCTGAGAGTGCCCCCACAGAGGGTTTGGGGTCTTAAGGTGAGATGTGCCCGATTTGTCACAAACAGTGGCAGCCAATCTTCCAAAAACAGATTTGTTTGCTCAGAGAATTTGGATACAGCATGGTTGAACTGGTAAATCTTTTTGAACTGAACATAAGGTGACTTTCTTTCCACCACAAACAGATAAGATTGGATTTTTCTTTTGCTAGCAAGTTAACTTTGATGTCTGCAAACTATTTATCCTCACTTGACGACATTAATAAAACTAAAAAAATATTTGTATCTGCATTAAACATGACTTTGATATTGCTGGCACACAGGCAGCAGCTGGTGTTAGCCTGCAGATTGAATCAGATAGTGTGTGTCAACACTGTTCATATGAACCAGGTGGCCAGATGCTGGTCCTGTATCATTATGGAGGTAATGGCTGTAATAGCCATATATTTATCTTAATGTCAGCTACAGTTCTGGAAATAAAGCTACTTTGTTTACTACCAGAACATAATGACATCACTATGTAACACTTGTGCTTCACTTGGCTAGCTCTCCAACTCATTGTACGTGATAGGCTAAAGGGCGGGACATCTCTAAGTGGTTGACCAATCACAACAGAGCTGGCCAGCTAACCAATCAGAGCAGACTGGGCTCTTGTTTCAGACAGAGGGTGAAAAGAGGTGCTGCAGCACAGGCAGTATGAGAATAATAAAGAGCTTTTTGAACATTAAAGCATGGAGACATGTCCCAGTAGAGACACTACATACTGATATACACCTGAGCAGGAGAGGACTCTTTAAAATAGAGACACTACATACTGATATACACCTGAACATCAGCAGGAGAGGACTCTTTAAAGTAGAGACACTACATACTGATATACACCTGAACATCAGCAGGAGAGGACTCTTTAAAGTAGAGACACTACATACTGATATACACCTGAACATCAGCAGGAGAGGACTCTTTAAAGTAGAGACACTACATACTGATATACACCTGAACATCAGCAGGAGAGGACTCTTTAAAGTAGAGACACTAACTGATATACACCTGAACATCAGCAGGAGAGGACTCTTTAAAGTAGAGACACTACATACTGATATACACTTGAACATCAGCAGGAGAGAACTCTTTAAAGTAGAGACACTGATATACATCTGAACATCAGCAGGAGAGGACTCTTTAAAGTAGAGACACTACATACTGATATACACCTGAACATCACCAGGAGAGGACTCTTTAAAGTAGAGACACTACATACTGATATACACCTGAACATCAGCAGGAGAGGACTCTTTAAAGTAGAGACACTACATACTGATATCAATCAATCAATCAATCAATCAATCAATGTTTATTTATATAGCCCAATATCACAAATGTTACATTTGTCTCAGTGGACTTTACAGTTTGTACCAAATATCAGTATGACAATACGACACCCTCTGTCCTTAGACCCTCACATCGTACAAGGAAAAACTTCCGGAGAAAACCCACAGTTTAAAGGGAAAAATGGGAGAAACCTCAGGGAGAGCAACAGAGGAGGGATCCCTCTCCCAGGACGGACTGACGTGCAATAGATGCCGTGTGTAAATTGAAAAGATAATACATTTGCAACATAGGTAGTCCAAATGTTTGGAAATGCATGTGTGTATAATAGGAAGATGAATCCACGAGGATATCCATCCAGGACCTATGATCCAGGACCACAGCCACGACTCAAGATCCAGGGCTCGCGATCCAGGACAGAGGAGCGCAGGATCATCCATGACTCCGGATCCCGGCGTATATAGACACCAAAAAGAAAGACATTTGGGGAAGCTGGGTTAATGGGAACATGAGAGTACACAGGTATAGACAGAGAGAAGGAAGAAGTAAGATGTCCCCCGACAAACTAAGCCTATATCAGCAAAACTAGGGGCTGGATCTAATCAGCCCTAACTATAAGCTTTATCAAAAAGGAAGGTCTTAAGCGCACTCTTAAAAACGGATAGGGTGTCTGCCGCCCGAACACAAACTGGAAGCTGATTCCACAAATGTGGAGCTTGATAAGAAAAAGGCTCTGGCTCCCATTGTACTTTTAGAGACTCTAGGAACAACCAACAACCCTGCATTCTTGGAACGCAATGCCCTAGTAGGACAGTAGGGTATAATGAGTTCTTTAAGGTAAGATGGCGCCTGCCCATTAAGGGCTTTGTAGGCGAGAAGAAGAATTTTAAATTCTATCCTGTGTTCTATAGGGAGCCAGTGTAAGGCAGCCAGAACAGGAGTAATGTGGTCCCTTTTCCTAACTCTGGTTAGTACACGAGCCGCAGCATTTTGAATCAGCTGAAGCGACTTGACTGACTTCTTGGTACACCCTGATAATAAAGAGTTACAATAATCCAGCCTTGAAGTAACAAATGCATGGACTAGTTTCTCTGCATCGTTTTGAGGCAAGATATGCCTGATTTTTGCAATGTTACGTAGATGGAAGTAGGCGGTCCTTGAAATTGATTTTATGTGGGCGTTAAAGGATAAATCCTGATCAAATATAACACCAAGATTCCTTACAGTCTCACTGGAGGCCAAATTAATGCCATCCATAGTTAGTATATCCTTAGATAATTTGTTTCGTAGATTCTTCGGGCCAAGTACAATAACTTCAGTTTTGGTCGTGTTTAACATCAAAAAGTTTAAGGTCATCCACGTTTTTAAGTCCTTAAGGCAGTCTTGAATTTTATTTAGATGATTAATTTCATCAGGCTTGATTGATAAATATAGTTGAGTATCATCCGCATAACAATGAAAGTTTACAGAATGATTCCTTATAATATTGCCTAACGGAAGCATATATAATGTGAACAAAATAGGTCCGAGCACTGAGCCCTGTGGCACTCCATGGCTAACTTTGGTTTGCGTGGAAGATTCATCATTGACACATACAAACTGAGAGCGTTCAGATAGATAGGACCTAAACCAGTCTAAAGCAGTTCCCTGTATGCCAACTAAGTGCTCTACTCTTTGCAATAAGATATCATGGTCGATAGTATCAAATGCAGCACTGAGATCGAGCAAAACAAGAATAGAGACACGTCCCTTGTCAGAGGCTATTAGAATGTCATTTGTGACTTTAACCAGAGCTGTCTCTGTGCTATGATGTGTTCTAAAGCCAGACTGAAAAGCTTCAAATAAATCATTGTTTTTTAAGTAATCACACAACTGTTTTGCGACTGCTTTCTCAAGAATTTTTGAGAGGAACGGAAGATTAGAAATAGGTCTATAGTTGGCTAAAACCTCTGGATCGAGGTTGTGCTTTTTAAGAAGCGGTTTTATCACTGCTACTTTGAATGATTGTGGAACATAGCCTGATAATAAAGACATATTCATAATATTTAATAAATAAGTGCTAATTAATGGAAAAACTTCCTTCAACAGCTTAGTTGGAATTGGGTCTAACATGCACGTTGATGGTTTAGAAGAGAGAATCATTGAATTTAATTGTTCAAGGTTTATGGCTGAAAAGCATTCTAGTTTACTATCTAGTGTAATATTAGAACTTACGTTTCCGGGAGCTGTTGATAACACTATACTGGTCAAAGGCAAGAGGTCATTAATTTTGTTTCTAAGAGTGACAATTTTATCGTTAAAAAAGCACATAAAATCATTACTACTGAGTGCTATGGGAATAGAAGGCTCAATCAAGCTGTGGCTCTCTGTCAGCCTGGCTACAGTGCTGGAAAGAAATCTTGCATTATTCTTATTCTCATCTATTAATGAAGAGTAGTAGGCTGCTCTCGCTTTACGCAGTGCTTTCTTATATTCATTGAGAGTAATATGCCAAATTAAACGAGATTCTTCAAGTTTAGTAGAACGCCATATCCTTTCAAGTTGTCTCGACTTTTGCTTTATTTTGCGGGTTTCGGCATTATGCCATGGAGCTAGTCTATGTTGTTACACATGTGTATATACACCTGAACATCAGCAGGAGAGGACTCTTTAAAGTAGAGACACTACATACTGATATACACCTGAACATCACCAGGAGAGGACTCTTTAAAGTAGAGACACTACATACTGATATACACCTGAACATCACCAGGAGAGGACTCTTTAAAGTAGAGACACTACATACTGATATACACCTGAACATCAGCAGGAGAGGACTCTTTAAAGTAGAGACACTACATGCCGATATACACCTGAAGATGAGCAGAATATGTCCCCTTTAAACATCTACTGAAGCGAAGGTCTACATAAGGCTCAGCTCAGTAAAAAGCTCAGCATAAAACCTTACTATACAGCAAGTCATTTCTGTCTGCAAGCGTGTGGTTCCTTCATATAACAAGAAAGGATCATCCAATCTGTTCCACAATTGGTGGGTGTATTGCTGGAAACTATTGTTGCTTTGAAGTTGGGGGTCTTTAGAGGCTGCATATCATTGACTGCTATGTATTTTTGCTGCTTGAGGCTAGATATACTGACTCTACCAGCAGACTCTTCACTTCCCTGGAGTCAATGAGCGATGAAAATGTTTCGACGGCGCTACAAGCAGCACTTCTGGGGGCAAAGCAGTCGTCCTGCTCTCCCACACACTCCCAAATTCACTCTTGGCGGGAGTGAGGCTCACAACCCAAGGGAGTGAAGTGATGGGTGTGAAATTATTTGGATTAGCGGATCTCAAGAAAGCTTTGAGCAGTACTCGAGCAGATTCGATCAGGCATATTTTGAACATGAGCTGAATTAGTGCTTATAATGATATGATATTCTAGTCATTTCTGAGCGAACATGAAGCAGAAATTAGAATCAGCTCAACTTCTTAAATGACATGGCTGAGATGAGGCGGCTAGTTCTGAGCGGACCAGTATTTGGTGAATTGAAGACGAGGCCTGAAGGCAGCTAGGACAGGAATTCTCAATGAGGGAGTCGATGTGCTTTGAGGGATTTCTCACCTATTTATTGAGCTTTTATTTACGGAAAATCCATTAGAAACAATCTATCACACAATGAAAATACCTGTTTTGTCTACTTAATTGTTACCAGAAATATTTAAGGGAAACACAATTTTGAGGGACTCCATGCTGTTCAACAGATGTTTTTTCTGCGACTCAAAGCTCGACAAGCGAATCTGCTTTTGATGTTCCTCCGAATACAGATTAATGTATAAATCTCTACTATCGGCTGTCTCCACCACAAAGAGAAAACCTCATTTTAAAAAGCGGGATCAATCGGATTTCTCTCCACGCTCTTCTTTTTTTCTGCTTAAAAATGCACTTTCTGTGGGCCCTTTGGTCGCCTACGCTATGAAAGGCTGCTGCTGATTGTCATTTCTTTGTTCTTACTCCTTTTCAAATCCCATCCAATGCTCAGTTCGTCCTTAAAAAATAGAGAAAAACAAACAATGCTGTATCTCATGGATTTTACTTTTAATAAATAATGCCACACACGCCACAATGAAGCTTTTGCAACACTGGCCAATCGTTGGTGGCTGTACTTCGCAGACAAAAAGCGCTTTCACACCAGACTCACCATTCTGAATGAAAGTCTGCCCGCGAGACTGGTTTTTCGCTGGGTTGAGTCGTGTGTGTTTTTTTAAGTGAGATGCGGCACAGCAGCCTGTCAGTTTACTCTTGCTAGGTTAGTTTGGCTATTATCATTTATATGTATCTGCAATAGTGGATATCAGGAAGTGGTTCACGAACAAAAAGAGCTCACAAAAGGAATATGGCAACTCAGCGCCAGATGCAGGCATATTAGAAGAAATCAGTTACGTTACCAATCAATTATATTTTGAAGAGAAATTGACTGTCAAGCCCTCTCTCACAAACTCCTGCTCTGTGCGCAAGCAGAACGCTTCTCTCTCTCTCTCTAGTTCCTGGAACTAAAGAGCAGATCGCGTTCACACCGGAATAAGTCCCTGAGGGAGGATTAGGCAAATGAAGCCGCTGACGTCACTTCGTCTTCTTCTGCTTTGGGTTTACTGGCAGGCCGCAAACCACTTCACGGCGGCCGGAAGTCCCCGGAGTTGGGGACTGGCTTCAGTAGAAGCTGCTGGGAGTCCCAGCAGCTTCTACTGAAGCCTTCTGAGTAAATCGTCAGAATGCCGACACCTCCTCATCTCCACCGCTCCCATGTTTTTTTTTGTGTTGCCATAAGTTATTCTCTCTCCGTTGGTGCGCTGGGCTAATGCTAATGCTAATAATGCTAATGCCGGCAAATACAATGGCGGCTTCACAAAACTTTTCGGAGTTTTACGGGGCGTGGTTTGCAATTCGCCCAGCCAATCAGAAATGGGAACTCCCAGGAAAGTACCACCTCTCTAGCAGGGACTGAAAAGGGGTGAAAAGGTTCGCAAAAAAAAGTTCTAGTTCCAGATCTTTTTGGTGTGAACGCAAAATCCCAGGAACTCTCGGAACTATTCCTGGGAAAAGTACTCCGGTGCGAAAGCGCCTAAAGACTCAAAGTATGCCTCTCTCGATCTCTATTAAATCAAAGCTCTGCCTGTAAGCCCATCAAGATGTTGAGTCACATTCTTGAGAACCAAAACGCTCCAAGCTGCCATTACAATCTAACTATTGATTAAAGCCTGATTGAGGCTGCGGTCACTGTTGATTTTGTTGGTTCAGCCTCCTTCCAAGTGTCTGAGTGCATGAATGAACACAAAGGGGGTAAAAGGCCAAATCATGTGGGCATTTGTTCACTCTTTAGAACTAACAGGATGACATTCTGTTCATAAAGTCAGAGTATTTTTCCTCTGATTAAAGCTGAGAGTATAATGGCTAATTATAGGATTGGCTCATCGATTACAGACCTACTTTTCTGCATCTACATTTTTTAAATGTGTAAGAGAATTATAGTAAATATTGTTTAAAAAGAACGATAAACAAACCTGGATGAATAACATGTATATGAACAGGTTTTGATATTAAATATCTTGGTTTCTTCTAAGGTCACATTGTTCTGTTGTCTTACATTATAACGGATGTATATATATAGATACTTATACGTATCTCTCCCGACACTGTATATATCTATCATCCACAAGAGAGGTTTGATTGATGATAAGGTGATCACATAACTTCATCATTAAGTCTTCCTTCACTGCACGTCACTCTCTATCAAACAAGCGCCCCATAAGCTATAAACAACAGCGGCAATCAAACATAACCAGTCAGAAGGATGCATTACAAATGACCCCCTAGGATCCTTAAGGAAATCTGGTAAGCAATCCCCTCAAGGTTATACTCCACGCGTCAAGTCATTACAGGACGGCGAACCCTTCAATCATCACTCAGTGTGGGAAACTACAAGTGAGGCAATTTAGTGTGAAAAGTCATTTTAAAAGCAGCTGCAGAGAAACTGTAAGAGTGTGTTCATTCTTCCGTAACAGCACAACCCCACAGACCTGAAACTATTCTGAATGAGGCGTTCGTTCCCCCCACAATAACTGATGATGCTCAGAAGGAAAGGTCAAATCCTACGTGGCCTTTTCATCCGTCCGCCGCCCCACTCCATCGGACACAGCTGACCTTTCGTTCAACTTCTGGTGACCTCTATGGCAGAAGCACAAGACGACTGCTTTATAGAGAATCACAGAAACTACTGAAGCATCCAGCCCTCTGTAACATTTGATGTCCTCTTTAATACACTCTTAATGAACCGATTTTCCAAATGACTTTCATCCTAAAATCACCCAATAACAATGCACTCCTATAGGAACCGAGTCCCTCCTATACAGACAGTGTAATGGTGCCAAGAATGAACAATGCTTTGTAGTCCTGAGTGGGTGTGTTTTTCTCAGTATGACAGATAAACTTGAGTTCTTGGGAAAATCATATTTAATCTTTTCTAAAAATGCCAGCCATTTCTCTAACTGTGGATTCTGCTGACTCACAGGCAAACAAAGTAAAACACTAATGTCAATAAAATAGGATTTCGGGCTGCCCCAGTCAACCTTTCCTCTTAAAAACCCTGCAGGTCTTTGTCTGTAGTCTGGCAGAAGGCACTAAATGTCATTGGATGTGTGTCTGCGCAGACAAAAGGAGGATTTGCAAGTCAAAAAGAAGAGTCAGCGTAATCACTTAAACTAAAACTATTTGACATTTAATCGAAGTTTGAGTCGAATGAATGATTTAAGCTTTCAGCACACCACTTGCTTCTCAACAGTAACACATACTGGCTCTGGCTGACTTCTTTAAAGATTCTGGTTGATACTGATCTTTGTGACATATCTACTGTTGGAGCACCACCCAATGGCGGTGGTGGAAGGTTCACCTCTGCTCTGCGCGTCCCTTGATGACTGATGAGCTAGTCAATTTTACAAAAGAAGGACCCCAAAGCACCAGGATAGAGGTTAAACAATAATCTGTTTTAATGGTAAAAGTAACAATACAATACAGAGCACTCTGCAATAGTACCAAATACAGAGCGCTCCGGGCTCAATTCCTATACCGTGTGATATACGTACCACGACAGCCAGTCAGGAACAGAGCACCGAGCATAAAAATGTTACAGCTTAAATACGAATTCTGTGGGAGGAGTTGTGTTGGAGTCAGCTCACTTAGAATGAATGCATCTATTGGTAACTCAGAAGGACCATTGTCTCTCTAACTGTGTGACTCAATTCAGAAGCACACCAACATCCTTATCGTTTCTTCAAATATCTGGAAACTGTAATTAAAGTATAGTTTATATTGAGAAGGTCCAATAATTGACATAATATTTCCTTCTTGTATTAATTTAAGCTTTCCAGATCATACAGAAAACTCTTACAGACAACCTACCGAGTTCTGCCCCTGAAAGCCCAAAATGACTCTCTGAAAAATACTTTATCAACGGGTAATCATTCTACTCAAGGCAGAAATCACAGGCTGTACTGTACCTTACCTACTCACAAATAGCCAAAAAAACACCTTCTGATTATTAACAAAAGTGGAAGAAAAGACCATTTGCGCTAATCTACTTCTACTTAAAAGGAGACATCATTTAAAAACCTCAGTATGCTTAAGAGGAAAACATCAATTTGTCCCATTCAAGTTTAACACACATTGTTAGAAATTAAAATCAATGTTTTGATGGCATAATGTACCTTAAATGTACCTTTAGTTTAAATGCTGTTTTATACTGAAAAACCAGAAGTTCTTGTGCACAACCAGTTAGACTTTTATTCTGAAAATCCTTCACCTCCGGTTAGCATTTAGCATGAGGCTAATATACCATTTCCTATAGAGGTGAATTTAGCAGCGATATGATATGATGTTGCACACCGAAACCTACTGATTTCAACACTACAACTATAGACGTCGAGATATTATTATTGTTGGATATTAAATGAAGGTACAGTTTATTTGAGTAAGTTATCGTTTACAGATGTGGGTAGCATGTCACAACATTCGGAGCGACCGGAAATCGAATTGCTGTGAAGGATTTCCTGTATTTTTTGGAGTGTTGATTACAGCGTTTCGAATGTGTTGAATGGAAAGTCATGAAAGAGTTAAGGAGGAGAAAAGGAGTGTTTAGATATATATTGAATGTACAATGTCTGTATACTGTGATATGTGTAACAACGGACATTAAATAGTCGGAGAGCCGGCCCCCAGGGAGGAGCCAGGAGAGGCTATATAAACAACGAAACCTGAGCGGTACGGCCTCTTTTCTCTGCTAGCGAGGGCCAGAGGCAGCTGCTTTTCTGTCGGACAATATCCTGTTTGTGACTTTACCGCGCCTTTTTTATTAATTAAAGTACCAATTTGAAAACATCTCAGAGACTCCATTTAGTCTCTTTTTTAAGCTTCTCTTTCCTGGACGCGAGAATAACCATCACAGTTAACAACATCCTATATATCAGGTGACATAAAAATGAATATACCAGAAATACGCTGCATTAAATTTTCTGCTATAACACGTTATTTTAATACTTTACTACGGTGGCAGAAAGGTGCAAACACGCTACAACGAAACATTTCCTTTATGAGAAACACACGGCAGCTTCAGAAACAATGCACATATTAAAAAAAAGTGTGCCATAACACATTCAAATGCAGAAACACCTTCACCAACTTCACAACACATGCAGCATTTATTAAAAGCACTTCAGAAACAAAACGCTGCAACATTAAAAAGTGACGCACACAGCTGGGACCGCAGCGCTTGGTGACATTCAGGATTGTAAAGTTGGAGACAAAAATGTTTTATCAGCTTATTTAATCAACGTGATCACATGACTCCTGATATTACTGGAGATTTGCTGTGAGCTAGCTAGCTAACGTACCTAACCTAGTCATTTTAGATTCACTGACGAAACACTGTTATGATTTGAATATGGGATGAGATTTGCACAACTACACAACTCTTCTTTTACCCTACCTGCAAAACTTGCTCCCAAATCTACATACTGGTACCAGAAAAAGGAAAATATGGTGTCACTTAAAGATCAAGAGGATTTGAACAGTGTAAGATCAACAAAAGGAGAATAATATAAAGAGAAAGCCTGTAATGCTATTCAAACCTGGACAGAAAGAAACCACTTTGATGTATTCTCTGCACACTCACAGAAGTAAAACCATTCTGCCTTCACCTACCACATATCATTAAATGTACACAGCACACGAGGGATGTTAACCAACAGGTCTGAAGCATTAATGTATCGTGAGCTCGTGACCCTCTCTATCTCAATATTTCACAGTAGCTTAACCTACGGTACACTGAAATGACATGCGGAGTCACGGCCCTGATGAAATATTCGCCGAGAGCGTCTGGCGAGCCAGTCGCTCCTCACTGAAGTAAAACACTGTCAGCTGGTGATTTATGTGAAAAAATGAAATACTCCAGGGAGGTAATAAGGCCTCCTGTTTAGTGAGCAATCATTCATATCCAGTGGAGCTGCTGCTGGTCAGGGTTACCATGGGGACCGAGGGGAGGGTCAGGGGTTCTCTTCTCCCGTGGTGGATCTATGTGGACGTTTCAAGTCTCATAGTGGACCTTTTGATTTATTTTAGTCATTATGTCTCTGTATAATAGTTGTGTTAGTAATTTAATGTCTTTTTGTTGTCCTTTCGTCTCTCATAGTGGACCTTTTTGGTTTCTTTTAGTCACACTTTCTCTCTCTGGCCTTCTAGTCAGAGCGGAGTATGACACCTGACTATTCCCTGTGTTTTTATTTTTTATATTTCTGTTGTAAATTATTGTCTTTTATTGTGATTGTAGTAAAGTGTTTTTATTACACGTACAGCACTTTGGCTCGACCAAACATCGCTTTTAAATGTGCTATAAATAAAACTTGATTTGATGTTGTGGATCTAGTAGTCGTTTCATTGCTGTATTAGTTGTGTTGGTAATTTATTGTCTTTTTGAAGTCATTTTGTAGTCCCTTTTGGTGTCTATTTGTAGTCTTTTTGATCATTTATTTCTTTGTTGTAATCTGCTTTTACCGTTTTCTTTGTTAGTCTTTGTATTCCTTATTTTTAACTTTAAAGTCGTTTTGTTTCTTTGTCGTAAATGTCCAACTTGTTTGTCTATCTGTACCCTTCTTTGATAATGCTGTATGTCTCTTAATATTAAATTAGCCTCCATTTTCTCTCTATTTCTAACTGTTTTGTGTCTTTGTAGTCATTTAGTAACATTTTGTAAATGTGTCGTTTTGGTTAAATTTGTAGTCGCTGTGTTTTCTTATGGAGTCATTTTGTGTTTCTCTGTAATTGCTTTGTGTCTCTTTGTGGTCATTTGATTTTCAACAACAAACTATCTAATCATCACAAATCAGGACCAGAGGATCCCGAGGGAGTTCAGGTTAGCCTCGGGCCAGTTTACAATTGTCCTGTTACATAATCCATTCATGGCTGTGGCACCTTCTCCAATCAATGATTTAAGCTTTCAACGCATCCCTTGCCTCTCAGAAGTAACACATAGTGGCAGTAGGCCTACCTCCTTCCTGGAATGCCTCTGGACGATCTGGCCTGCAAACACAATTCCTCACTGATAAAAGCCGTCATAATTTCTTCCACCATAACACCCGCTGTGCTTTGTGTTATCAGCTGATCTCGTCCTTTTTCATGTTGTGCATCCACGACAGGAGATATCAATCTGGCCGGAGAGTGTGATAAACGGAAATCGACACGGAAACCTTTTCAGAGGATGGAGAGAGACAGGAGAGATGTGTAGAGAGATGCAGCGTGATTGGCACTTCCCATCAGTATAATTGGTTGAAATGAGCTATGATGGCCACCTGCTGACTTTCATTCAGAGCTCTTCTGCATTGAAATAGTGCCCAATGTCGCTCAGTGGGAGCAGCAAGCATTATTAAATACATTTAAAGCACAAAAAGGACGTCAACTTTGCCGCTCTGCATGATACACTTCAAAATAAGACAAAAAGTCTCACAATCTCTGTTGTGTCCTCAGATGCACTGCCAGTTTAAAGATGCAATAATAATATTTTAATATGAAAGGGTTGGTCGCTCACAGTGACAAATCCAGAGAATTATCACAGTGCATTTCCCCTCAGCTCTGGAGCGTTTCAGTCTCTGTTTATTGTCTTGCTTTAATAGCCCATGACTTCACTGCGTTTGATCTCAGTCATCCCTCTTAAAGTGTCATTTCTACAGCAGCAGGAAGCAGCTCTGAAATCTCACTCCACACTACTTGCTCTGCCGTTCACTAACAGTTCTTCTATTTATACTTCCGCTCATGATTTGAAACTAAAAGCAGAGCTGTAAGAAACGTGACTATCTGGGAAGTGACAGCATGTATTTTAGTTTCTTTCACTCTGCATGAGCTGCCAACAAATGCATGCTTAAAGTTTAATTAGGACAACTGTACGAGTGCATTTATGGAATTGTCCACAATGTGAAAAATGTAGAATATCTGTCCCTATAATATCCCACATTAGTTTTATATTCTGTCTATCTGTAGGAAAGTAAAATCCTTTCTGCATCACAAACCGTATCTCAGTAATCCTTTATACTCCTAGTCCTCATATTGTCACACTCCCATCTTTCTTCTTAACACACTGAATGAACTGTCAGCTGAGGTGTGTTTAAACACCATCCCCATGCTGCTAGACGCTTATTTATATTCAGTTACAATGTGCTGCATCTCATCATTATTGCGATCACTTGTGTGGCAATTCATCTCGAGTTGAAGGTTAAAAGCTTGATAAATAATGTAAAAGTGAATAATCAGTTCCCGCAGTCAGGACTCATTAGGAGCAATTTCAAAAGGGGCGTTTAATTATTGCAATAAACAGGCTGAGTACTAGATATGAGTGCATATTTACCGAAGCATTTACTGAGCTTCATAAACACATTATTTGTTATTGCTGAACACCTCCAGAGTGCTCTCAATAGCAGACAAAGGAAGGCATGCATTCACTACTTATTCTATTTTTACTGGGAAATCCAATAGATTGACTTTATAACCTTCTCTCTACTGCCATCCCATTAGACTTTTACCTTTATTCCCCAGAGGCATTTATATACCTCTATCTTCCCCAGCCCCTTTATGCATATGTTAAGTCTTTATCGCAGCACCCACTTATTGATGACAGAAAATCCTCCAACCTACTTTTATATAACGCTGAATGCAGTTTAGGAAACCCACAACAATCCTCCATAAATCTGTCACCGCGTCCCCGGCAGACATCTGCACAGTCTGGCAGTCAATTATCTCCCCTCACCTTCAGAAGGCCTCCCTTTAACGCGGCATGGGAGGCGGCAGAGACCCCTATCTTTCCCTGATCTTTATCCTTACTCTTGGCGGAGCTGTCAGCTTAAACCTTCAGTTAACCTCCGGAAGAAAAAAACCCGTGAGAGAAAACAACCTCCACATCTGCATGTCGAGAGCCGGGCGTTTAATGTGGCATCGTACATAATGGTTAGAAAGTGATTTTGACAAACGCCATGAAGCCAATCTGTGAGATGATGAACACATGCTGCATAATGACAGATCAATGAAGAATGACACGACAAAAAGCCTAAAGGAAGTCGCTACACATGGTCTATCTAATAACAGGAGAAAGCTGGATCTATTTTGGTTATCCTCCCCTCCGTTAATAACTGATCACAAGTGGATTCCTACGCTGCCATGTCAATGAGTCCAGAGGATGACAGTCATGTGTTGACCTGTAATCAGACAGGAGGCACGCAGGTCATAGTCGATCGTCCACAACCATCCATCCACACATTTCTCTCTTTATGCAAATACCGCCTATCTAGCTCTTCTCCATCTCCATCGAGTTCATCTCCTGGCTATCTGCCCCGATCAATACCCAGCGCACCTCTTGGTGTGTGGAACCGGGACACAAACCCACGGGACAAACATCACACGGCTGTCTTGATTTATTTTCATCCCCCTCTTTTTGCTTTTTGACTTCAGTGAGATATGAAGGGACTCAGCAGCAAGCCAGGGATTGGACAAGCCAGTGGAGTGATCCTTGAGAGGGAAAGCAGGATCGATGGCTTCCCTATCATTATGATTTATTAGCCTCAGTCCTTTCTCTCTGTCTGCCCGAGGACCCGTCTCTTGAGGAGGTCTAGTGTATCCTCGGCCAGAGCGTCTCTCAGGGCACTGAAGAAGGCGTGATAGTGGGCCGTGTTGTGGATCATTAGCAGGACCCCCGCCAGCAGCTCATTGGTCACCAGCAGGTGGTGCAGGTACGCCCTCTGGTGGTTCCTGCAGCAGTAGCAGCCACACCCCTCCACCAGGGGCCGGAAGTCGCCCTGGTACCTGAGGAAAGTTCAGAGAAAGTTCAGAGATGGGAAAAGTACTCAGATCTTGTACTTAAAAGGTCCCCTACTATACTATCAATATATTATAGGTCTCAGATATATACAAAGCATGTCTCTGAAGTGTTTGGCTCTAAACACCATGAGATCATTGCAGCATTACCCATAATCCCCTCTGTTTCAGCCCTGTTTCCAAAGTGCTGATTCTCTGTCTGTTACTTTAGATGAAAATAAGGAGCCCCTCCCCACGCCCCTCTGAGAGAGATTTGGTTACAAAGAACTCAATGGTGCTCTAGGAGGAGACTCAGGTGATAAGGGGGGGGGGGTTACCTTGGTTGCTGATTGGCTAATGGTTACACAAGACAAAACATCGTTATGACATCATAAAGTGGCCAACATCTGATCAGCTCATTTTCAGACAGGTTTTTATATAATATATAAATGGATCAGGACAAAAAGAGAGAGAATCTTTGTTCCTGAAACTTTCAGAAGGTTGCCCTCAGGTTAGGAGACTTTTTGTGTAATCCAGTGACACCTTATCGAATCAATAGCCGCATTCACACCGCAGGACTTTCCCTGGTACTTTGGTTCTTTAGTTCCGTTAGTACCAATAATGTCGCGTTCACACCGCCGGGACTACTCAGTGCCGGGAACTCTTTTGGCCATTTTTAGTCCCTGCTAGAGAGGTGGTACGAACCTGGTGATAAAAGAGTGCCAATTTCTATTCTATTTCTATTGGCTGGGCGAATTGCAAACCACGCCCCGTTAGACTCTGAATTTATTTTGTTAGGGCAGCCATTTTTTTCCTCGCTACAAAACCACATCCACACCTGAGCGAGTAGGTTGTTTGTACTTTAAAGCAGTTATGACCACACGTACTACAACACCGGAGCGGTGGAATGATGAGGAAGTGTCGGCGCTTCTGGTCATTTACTCTGAGGACGGGATGCAGCAGCTTCTACAGAAAGCAGTTCCCAACTCCAAATGTTTTGAGCGATGTTCGCAAAAGCTACTTGAGCTGGGAATCGTGCACAGTGCACACGGATGCCGGGTAAAAATAAAGAAACTCAGGCAGGACTATAAAAAAATTAAAGACCACAATAATAAGAGTGGTAACGATTTTATATTGTTATTATATATATAGCCACTGTTTTTTAATACTGACACCTAACTTGCACTAAGGTGTGTCTGCTGCTATATATATTGCCACTGTTACATTGTTTTGAAACTACTTACACTTTATTTTACATTTCACACTTTTATTTAACTTGAATGTACATGCATACGACACACCTGGAACAGCGTGATGCCGTTAATGTTATGTCTTGACTGTGCAATAAAACAAACAAACTGGCGAAGCTTTATTTATTGTGTCCCACCCCAAATGTGCAGAATAGAAGAATGTGAGAGCAGACAGGTGTCGGTGGTTGAATTTATCTACGATGTTGCAACCTTGTGCAACAATGGCAGAAACACAAGTCTTACACACATAAACACAAGTCATTTATCATGTCATTTGTTTTAGATAAATAAGGGAAAAACACCAAACAAGGGTTAATGTCCTTTTCCAAAATCAGCCTGAGGGGGTAATATATAATAAATACGAAAGATAAAGTCCATTGTTATAATGGGGTATTTTATTTGTAAATTACCCTTATGAACTCCATCATGTCTGAGGTCGGAAAGTAAACAAACGCCTCATACAGCGGGTGGGCTTTATACCCCCTCCTCCGTGTAGTTCTTCTCTCGGTTTTTTTTTTGTACTCGCCGTGAAGTGGTTTTGCGGCCTGCCAGTAAACCCAGAGAAGAAGAAGACGAAGTGACGTCAGCGTAATTTTGCCTCAGGGAAAGTACTGCGGTGTGAATGCGATTGGCACTAGCCCCCTGGCGGATTCAGTGCCGTGGTACTTTAGTGCCGGCACTAAAGTACGGCAAGTCCTGCGGTGTGAAAGCGGCTAATGATTTAAGCCTTCAAAGCATCACTTGCTTCTCAAAAGTAACAAATAGTGGCACCCTTACTGATAAAACCCTCCTCTGGTCCTCACTCCTTCCCCGCTAACACCCGCTGTGACAGATGAAAGCAGCTGGTGTTTTATTAGCTGCTACAACAAACCTCTTGTCTTTCAGATTGATCTCAAAGGAAGTCATCTGCGTTTGATCGTCAGGATTCAGATCTCCGTTGTGTTGCGAGTCGCCCGCCGTTTCCTGATCTTCACCCGGCTCCAGCACTGCCAAAAGCATACATAGCATTAATTCCAGCTCGTTCACACCGTAATCTCACAGTAAATCCAGCCCTACACACAGATACAAAGGGCTGGAGAAGGCATACCATGGCGTGACCCCTTTCCATCACCGCTGTGTCCTATATTCCCCCCGTCATTTACATATAATTACTTACTGACAAAGCCCGGCCTCACACAGATGGGTGTTCACTGCAAGGTGACTTCACTTCATTTAATGAGTGGAAAAACAACGGATGAAGAACCATGTTACAGGGCTGTTGTTCTGCACGGTTACAGTGAGGAAACGTGAGGAAGATGAAAAAAGACGGGGGAGAGAAAATGGAGCAGAGTGGCTGATAGTAATGCATAACATAAAAGGTAGCAAACAATGGGTTTAGTGCGAGCTGAAACAGGTGGAGCTGAGAGCACAAGTGTAAAACAAAGCATAAAAAGGAAGTTTATTAGCTGCTGATACGAGGAGAGAGGGAATGAGGCTTGACAAAGAGGGGGACGTCTGAAGAATAGCAGTCCATTTAACGGAGAAGCAGTCCGTAGTAAACGTTTAGTTTTAGAGCTGCAGGGAAAACATATTCAGTTTTCCTCTTTCTTTTACGATAAAGAAACGAGCACATTTATTCACCGTTAAATTAAATACATTAACATTTCATAAATGTAGCTTAACCTCATCATGTGACTCCTGCAGTGATAGAAGATACTGCCTCTAAGGAAGGAAGGAAGGAAGGAAGGAAGGAAGGAAGGAAGGGAAGGAAGGAGGAGGGAGGGAGGGAGGGAGGAGGACGAAGGGAAGGAAGGAAGAAGGGAGGGAGGAAGGGAGAAAGAAGGGAGGGAAGGAGTGAGGGAGGAAGAAGGGAGGGACGGAGGGAGGAAGGAAGGAAGAAAGAAGGAAGGGAGGGAAGGAGTGAGGGAGGGAGGGAGGAAGGAAGAAAGAAGGGGAAGGAGGGGGGGAAGGAGGGAGGGAGGGAGGTAGAAGGAAGTAAGAAAGGAGGGAGGGAAGGAGGGGAGGAAGGAAGGAAGGAAGAAAGGAGGGATGGAAGAAAGGAAGGAATTAAGGGAATGAAAGAAAGGAAGGAAGATAGGATTGAAGGAAGGATAGTAGGCAATAAGAGGGTGAATAAGCGTGTTAGAAAGTACTCTAACCCCCCCCCCCTCCCTCAACGGGACCTTATAATTGAGAGAGAGGGAAATTAGATGTTCTCTCCAGGTGTGACACCTCCCCGCTCTCAGCTCCTCTGAACTCCATTACGCTCCCTGTGCAGAATCGATTAGTTCTGTCTGACATGTCGTGCTGCAGACACCAGCCTCGCTCAGTCCGTCAGACGAGTTTCAAGCTACTTTTTAACGAAGCACAAAGACCTCAGCCTCTCCCACAGCTCCCGTCACAAGACGTCTTTAGATCCACAATCAGAGACACAGACCTGGACTGCGGTCGAATAGTCCAAAAATCACGAATGAGCGTCTGCTGCTGTGGGGGAACTATGGAAACTACAGTTTTCTATACAGCGGACTACAACATGGATGTTTAATAAGAACGAGGGACTACTGTAAACTCATCTAGAGACTCTGCACCGTGCTCTGATGCTGTTGTTTTATGCTTTATGAACGTGGACAACAGAGAAACATATTATTCAGGACCAAAGCTGGAATTGAAATAAAAAAGGAAAGTGAAACTTATGCTCGTCCTTCTCTCCCTCCGGTCCACATTAATACAAATGATCCCAAAGATTGTATGAACTATGAAAAGATCTTAAAATCATTACAAATGTATTTATTATAAACGTTAGTCCTTAACATCTATCACTGTGTACATCACCATTCAAACATCTTTTAAAAGTTGAACAAACCCCACACAGCTCAGTAAAGACTGTGAGATGTTGACTTTATTTGATCATTTCAGTCAAAACTAACGTTCATATTTCTCTTTTTGATTATAATACCGATGAACGTTCAAAACAAAGCACTTTGGCAACTTACCACATACGTTTTAAAATGCTTAATAAGCACCGTAACTTTCATGATATAATTTCTCCGTCATAATCGGTTGTTTCCGCGAACGGCCGAATGTTGTGTGACGGCAAATGCTGTGGCTGCAAGGCATTGTGGGGCAGCATATTCTCCTCTCCTTTCAGTAAGGGAGGTCCAGTGGTTCCTAAGCTAAAGGAGGTTATAAAGGAAGTTTGAAACCTCTTTTCCTATCATCTTGAGAATTCGAACGGCACTTATCATGGTTCCTAAGCTAAATGGGCTATTCGACCGCAGCCCTGGACTACTTGTTACCAAACTGGAGTCGGTATGAGATACTAGGGCTGTGCAATTAATCGTATTTTAATCGCGATTACGATTATGGCTTGCGACGATTATGAAAACAGCATAATTGACAAAATACGATTATTTTGCTGGGTGCGCTTTCGCCCCTCCCTAAAAGCCCACTCGGCCACGTGGGAGTGACATGTGTTGTGAGTGTTCAGCGCGAGCGAAGATGTCAGAACAAGAGCAGCAACTCGTTAAAAAGAAGGGTAAAACTATTTCCACTATTTGCAAGTACTTTTTCATTACATTTCACATCGCTAAAGATATGTGCCCAGTTAGCACTGTTAGCAACCAGGGCTTTAAGCAACTTGTCAACACGTTGGACAAGCGTTACGCGATGCCGTCTCGGTATTATTTCAGCAGGTCTGCGCTGCCTGCGCTATATGACAAATGCCGTGGGGAAGTTGAGAGAGATGTGGCTTCAGCTGACTACTTTGCCACCACAACGGACCTATGGTCTAGCCCAGGTTGCCCAACCAGTCGATCGCGAGATGTGTCTAAAAATAGAACAACAATATTCTGTTTTATCGTTAATGTCCTGTAACATAATCTTCCTGTGCCAGAATAATGCACTTGAACGCATCAAAGCTTTGTGATTGGCCGGCGTCACATGTGTCGGGGCGTGGCTGAGGGTCTTCAGTACAGGTGGCAATATTGTCCCCTGCCTGCGCTCATCTCTGAAACCAGACCATGTAAACAGCCTGGTGTTTCTTGCGAACAATCTTTAAGAGATGACACGAGCAGCCCTACCAGCATTTGACATGGTGGCCCAAACATTTTTATTTGGTCTTAAATTGTAGTTCAACATTTATTTCCTGTTACTTCTGGACCATGACGGTGGGCCAGCCTTCAACGTTTAACTGAGTGGAATATGTTGAATATGTTGAACCAAAACGTTGGCTATATGTTAAGGAGTTTTCAGTAGGTTGTGACAGTGCACTGCAACATGTTTGATTTCATTTATTTTGGTCTAATTTATTTTTATTTATCATATTAATAATATATGTTTAGTATGGTTTTGGAAGTGTGCTCCAACATATTTGTTGATCTTGTTTATTGGTAAAATATTATTTGTTTTAAAGTTCAATAAATGGTCAATGAATAATCGTCAAAATAATCGTGATATCAATTATTGACCCAAATAATCGTGATTATGATTTTTGCCATAATCGCACAGCCCTATGAGATACATAATTGATTTCATTTCTACCCCTGACCCGGGGCTGGAAAACACACAAGCACATCATGTAGCTCCAACACTCATCAGACCCATCTTTGCATGATAAATCCCTGACTGCAGGGAAGCTCAGCTCCAACATTCACACACCATGTCCCATTTGTTTTGTAAACACAGAATTCATCTTGCTCTCTGCAAATTAAAACTAAATGACGGGATGTTCATTTCCCAAAAACACTTAAAGTCTGCGCGCTGAACCATTTCAGTCTAGTTAGAGATGTTTTAATCAGAGAAAAGTCCCTCTGCTGCGAGATGAAGAGCCATGTATGCTCAGCTCGTTATCGGACACTTTTAATTGCATCAAAGTGGTGCGACTTCTCGTATCTAAACCCCTCTGTTCATGACACCTCTGCGTATTTACAAAAGGACTCCTTATCATTGCTTTATGCTCAGAAACGTAAACTACTATGGTGAGAAGAATCATATTCTCCACCACAATCTCATTCAGTTCAGAATTCATAACAAACCTGATCAGGCATGTAGCGAGAGAAAGACCCCCTACCCAAGCTCACAAATGACATCGTGTCAGTGAGCTGCAGGCATGAAGTGCAATTACTGAAAGAAAGTTTCCAGTTTTTCAATTGTTGAGTTCATTTTCTTGATAAAATGATCAAAACAACCTGACTTGTAATTTGGTTTGTTGGAGCTGAATGGCAGAATACAGAAACAGTCCATTTAACGGAGAAGCAGTCCGTAGTAGTGTTGCACGATGTACCAATACTTGAAAGGTACCGCGATACCCTGCCGTTAAAAACGGTACGATTCCTCCGTTTCATTAGTATCGGTACTTTAAGAATGACGGGGAAAAGTACTCCGGTGGGAAAGCGCCGTTTTACTAGAGCCGTGTGTGTTCAGCGCTCTGCTTCCACTCCCTGCTCTGCAGCCGTGCCTGCAGTCCCGCCCCTCTCAAGTACGTTCTAAGTCCCTCCCCTCTCTCAAGCACGCTCCAAGTCCCTCCCCTCTCAAGCACGCTCTAAGTCCCTCCCCTCTCGTGCCACGCGCTAGCTGCCAGAGCATGTGAGAAAACGAGAAGCATGGCTGCAAGTGGGAGTGCAACTGCCGCTGCGCCTCGGCTTGTTGACAAAAAAGACGCCAGAAGCGAAATGTGGAAGTATTTGAGCGATATCTCTGACAGTGAGGGCAAGCCTACGGACACCACGAGGTCTGTCTATGAGACATGTTTTAGATCCCTGCAAACCAAGGGAGCCAACACATCAGACTTCGCTAAGCACCCCGCCGACCGGCATCCAGAGCTGTTTAAAGAATGTAAAGACAGACAGGTTAGCGAATGTGATAACATAATTACATCAAGCCCATGCCCTCACATCTAAGTCAAACCAGTGTAATTTATTTTGTGACAAACGAACGTTTTCGTAGTTTGACGAGGCAATTAACGGCAATGATAACTGTCTAATATGGCTATCTTTTTAGCTAACTTACCAATGTGGCTAACATCTGCAATATACATTTTGTCAATAATTATTTATATTACTGTAGCCTACTATTACATGTTAATAAAATATTAAAAAAATTATATTTTATAAAACAAAAAAGTTGTTTGAGATGATGCTTAATTTGATTTAATACTGAATTATTGTCATTTATTTTGTTTATTGTTCTCATTGTTTAAAAGTGTGTGTTATGGTTATGGTTCTGGTGTGAAATAAAGCACAATAATTACATTTAAGACTGTTTCCCTTTTTTTTTAGAAAAGTATCGAAAAAGAATCGGAATCGCAATTCTTGACTTGGTATCGGTATCGAAACCAAAATGTTGGTATCGTGACAACACTAGTCCGTAGTAAACGTTTAGTTTTAGAGCTGCAGGGAAAACATATTCACAGTTTTCCTCTTTCTTTTACGATAAAGAAACGAGCACATTTATTCACCGTTAAATTAAATACATTAACATTTCATAAATGTAGCTTAACCTCATCATGTGACTCCTGCAGTGATAGAAGATACTGCCTCTGATAGGACTAAGGAAGGAAGGAAGGAAGGAAGGAAGGAAGGAAGGAAGGAAGGAAGGAAGGAAGGAAGGAGGGAGGGAGGAAGGAAGGTGGGAGGGGAGGGAGGAGGGAGGGATTTTCAATTGTTCAATTGGGATTTTGATGTTCTCTCTAAATAATGGGTGGTCCATTTTTACTCGACTCGCAGCGAATTCTTAAAGTATAAACGGCATACGGCCCACACCTGAAACTCGTGCTTGTCTTATATCGTACTTCTTCAACATATTACCCAGTATTCATTGTTCTTGAGTCAGTATATCTTTCTGTATGTGGCCCTCAGTGAAAGAGTTTTGGATAGCCCCAGTGTTTCCGCCAGACCAGGGCTGAGAGGGGCGTCCACCCCGAGAGCGCGGGGGGGGGGGGTGGAGTGTGACGTCACTTGATTTGAATTTAGAATTGAGCCGTCCCTTATAGATACTATCTCTTTACGTTAGTGATGGGACGCCCCTCTCTAAACCAGTGCTTCTCAAAGTGTGGTCCGCGGACCATTGGTGGTCCGTGAGCGCCCCTAGTGGTCCGTGAGTATATAGGTGAAATTTCACATTTGAAATTAATTAATTAAAGTTTTCCGCACTCTCGCGCGAATATTTCCGCAATGGAGCAAGCTTAAGTTTAACTTTCAATTGCATCATATAGCCCAGCGCAACACCTTCATCACACATGTTGCCACTTCTTTGTACCAGTTTCAGGCGATTTGTAATCTGTTCTAGAAAAACGATGTGTTTTTGGATATTTGTGGAGTTAGGTGGTCCGCGAGTGTTTTTTATTGGTTAAGTGGTCCTTGGTATGAAAAAGTTTGAGAAACACTGCTCTAAACGAATCACAAGTAGAAACACATTTCTACTACTTGCACTATTTTATCTGTTTTATTGTGTTGCACTGTTGGAGGAGCCTGTGACCTAACATTTCCGTTGTCATAACTACACTGTAGCTATGCACACATGACAATAAAAGCCTTGAAAACAACCACACCTGCGGGGGGCGCTCTACCTGCGAGCTCCGGGTTCGAGGAGATGTTGAAGTTGAAGATCAGAGCGCAGCCTCGCTCCGTCACCTGGAAGGGGAAGAAACCCTCGAACAGATCCACGCCGGCCTCCACGCTCGCCAGCACCTCGTCGGGCCGTCCTACACCCTGCAGCAGCCTGACAGACAGAGGGAAGCTTTCACATTAAAAAGGAAATGGATCAATCATGTGTATCAACATTAACGTCCCCCCAGACTGCACATTACCCTCTAACAACATGTGCACCCTTGTGTGTTTGAGCTCTTTGCTGGCCTTCAGCTCCCTCTGACTCCCGCCTGCAGGCATCAAGGGCAAGCCCAATTTAGCATTCGGTAATGACTCCACTCACAAGCCAACATGGTGGAGCTCAGAGGCAGCCGCTGCTCCGACTCTCTGACACAGATCCTCCATCACCGCCGGGAGAGGAGCACTCATGTGCAACAGACTCATATCAGAGTGTCTGGTTGGAGACTTTATGGCTCCATCATTTAAAAAGGGCCATATCATGCTCATGTTCAGGTTCATATCAGTATGTAGTGTCTCTGCTCTGACATGTCTCCATGCTTTAATGTTCAAAAAGCTCTTAATTTCTCTCATACTGCCCTCTTTTCACCCTCAGAGCCCAGTCTGCTCTGATTGGTTAGCTGGTCGGTTCTGTTGTGATTTGTCAATTTTGACAACAACAATGACAATGCTGCTTATTAAGTTTGATGTTTTCCATCGTTGTGTACAAACTGGATAAAACGCAGGGCATTTTGTTGTTGTTCGGAAGGTTGATCCCGCCCATGCCCCTGCCCCCGCCTCGACGTAAGAGAGACGTAAGCGGCGCCGCCTCTTAGCTCCGGAGCTCTTGCTTCTAGACCGACAATTTTTTGGAGCTGGAAAACGAACCGGATTCCGGAGCTAAGAGGCGGCGCCGCTGCGGTGTGAAGAGGAAAAACCGGTACTTTTCAGGCTCTAGCTCCGAGCCGGCCCTGAAAACACGTTGGTGTGAAAGGGGCATTAGAGAGGTCTCACCACTTAGCACGTACAATGTGTTGGAGCGCTAGCCAATAGAAGCGTCAGTGTTACCTAGGGATTTTAGTCTTTGCAGTCCATTTACATGCACCAACAACGATATAACACACTACTGGAAAGGGCCTCTTTAAAACAAGCATTTCATCCACAAAATAATTGTTATTTGCAGCACTATTTCACATTTTTGATTATGTCATTTATTTAAAACATCCATTTAAGATGGTAATGGACGTTTGTAAGTGTTTGTACAGTATTTGATTGATCCAACATGTTCTTTAATGATAAATATGAGTAGTTGCAGGTGTGTTTTGTTTCTGTAAGGATTTACTGCAGGCTGTTCCTAAACCAGTGATTAAATCCAAAGCATTCCTCATTATAATTGATGTGAAGACAATGAATAGCAAAAGTGTCCACCGACCCTCTTGTGTTGTGTAGCAGCAGCTGATTTAATGTCTTCAGACGCGTCTCTCCAATTAAATATTTGAGAATGGGGAGAAACCCTCCCTTTACAACTGTAATCAATAAACACATTTCTCACAGTCACAGGCTGACCTGGGTTTGTCCTCAGGCAGCTCTTTGGTCACCGCGCTGATGAGCTGGGTCCTCAGAGCCTGGTCCATGGAGCCCGTCTGCAGGCCGTCCAGACAGAAGCCGGACACAGGCCTCTTAGCCGTCTCCTTCGCCGAGCGCACCCTCTCCTCCAGGATGTCTCCACCCTCCACCACCCCAAACACCTCCACGCCCTCCAACTCCTGCCAACGACACACATTTGAATGATTAAACAGAGTCAAAGAAACCCTGAAAGATGGAAAAGAACAAGGAACTAAAAAGGAAACATTTATACTGAATGCGAAAACACCTAGAACCCATCTGTGTTTCGATGCCTCAAGCTAAACTGCAGATCAGCAATCAAGCTGCTTACTCAGTACAATGTTTATGTCAAGTATTATTTGCAGTTTGCTGTGGGTTGTTTGGCACCGGCTCATTCTACATTTACACATTTTTGTCCCAGGGAAAATGTGGTTTTCAGCCAAGCAACAAAATGTACAGAAGAGCCCATCTCAGACATAACGGTAGTGAAATGCATACAAAATATAAAGCCGTTATAAAAAAGGCAGACCTACATATATCTTACAGATATTCCCTCTTCTTCTCGCACACCTCTTGATAATGCACATATGTAAGTGCTGAGAATGTACTCCTTCTAATCTCAATGTGTTCAGCTGCAGCATTGCAACCCCTTTAAGTGAAAACACACCAAACATCCATCTTTGTCTCATGTGCTTCTGCCGTGCATGAATAATTAACAAACGCAATCTGTGTGTTTAGGCTGTCTCTTGTCTCTGTGTGTGTGTGTGTGTGTGTGTGTGTGTGTGTGTGTGTGTGTGTGTGTGTGTGTGTGTGTGTGTGTGTGTGTGTGTGTGTGTGTGTGTGTGTGTGCACCTGGGATTTTTGGTGAACCAGTAGACACTCATCCAAGTGGGCGAGGGAGCGATCCACTGACTTTCGGACCCTCTTATGGGAGGTGTTGATCTGCCACGTCTCTCCGTCCGCCATGCTCTGGTACCAGTCTGGCTTCACGGCCTTCTGCAGAGCCATGAACTTAGCCACCGTCAGCTCGATCCGCCCCCCACTGCCCCACACCGACACCGTCTAAAAACAACACAGAGAGAACATTTTTATGTTAAAAATGTTAAAGGGGTCAGATTCAGTTGATGTCCAGGTGTATATCAGTATGTAGTGTCTCTACTTTAAAGAGTCCTCTCCTGCTGATGTTCAGGTGTATATCAGTATGTAGTGTCTCTACTTTAAAGAGTCCTCTCCTGCTGATATTCAGGTGTATATCAGTATGTAGTGTCTCTACTTTAAAGAGTCCTCTCCTGCTGATGTTCAGGTGTATATCAGTATGTAGTGTCTCTACTTTAAAGAGTCCTCTCCTGCTGATGTTCAGGTGTATATCAGTATGTAGTGTCTCTACTTTAAAGAGTCCTCTCCTGCTGATGTTCAGGTGTATATCAGTATGTAGTGTCTCTACTTTAAAGAGTCCTCTCCTGCTGATGTTCAGGTGTATATCAGTATGTAGTGTCTCTACTTTAAAGAGTCCTCTCCTGCTGATGTTCAGGTGTATATCAGTATGTAGTGTCTCTACTTTAAAGAGTCCTCTCCTGCTGATGTTCAGGTGTATATCAGTATGTAGTGTCTCTACTTTAAAGAGTCCTCTCCTGCTGATGTTCAGGTGTATATCAGTATGTAGTGTCTCTACTTTAAAGAGTCCTCTCCTGCTGATGTTCAGGTGTATATCAGTATGTAGTGTCTCTACTTTAAAGAGTCCTCTCTTGCTGAGATCTCAGGTGTATATCAGTATGTAGTGTCTCTACTTTAAAGAGTCCTCTCCTGCTGATGTTCAGGTGTATATCAGTATGTAGTGTCTCTACTTTAAAGAGTCCTCTCCTGCTGATGTTCAGGTGTATATTTAGTACGTAGTGTCTCTACTTTAAAGAGTCCTCTCCTGCTGATGTTCAGGTGTATATCAGTATGTAGTGCCTCTACTTTAAAGAGTCCTCTCCTGCTGATGTTCAGGTGTATATCAGTATGTAGTGTCTCTACTTTAAAAGAGTCCTCTCCTGCTGATGTTCAGTGTATATCAGTATGTAGTGTCTCTACTTAAAGAGTCCTCTCCTGCTGATGTTCAGGTGTATATCAGTATGTAGTGTCTCTACTTTAAAGAGTGCTCTCCTGCTGATGTTCAGGTGTATATCAGTATGTAGTGTCTCTACTTTAAAGAGTCCTCTCCTGTTGATGTTCAGGTGTATATCAGTATGTAGTGTCTCTACTTTAAAGAGTCCTCTCCTGCTGATGTTCAGGTGTATATCAGTATGTAGTGTCTCTACTTTAAAGAGTCCTCTCCTGCTGATGTTCAGGTGTATATCAGTATGTAGTGTCTCTACTTTAAAGAGTCCTCTCCTGCTGATGTTCAGGTGTATATCAGTATGTAGTGTCTCTACTTGTCTCCATGCTTTAATGTTCAAAAAGCTCTTTATTTTTCTCATACTGCCTGTGCTCACCCTCTGTCTGAAACCAGAGCCCAGTCTGCTCTGATTGGTTAGCTGGCCGGCTCTGTTGTGATTGGTCAACCCCTTAGAGATGTCCCACCCCTATCACGTACAATGTGTTGGAGCGCTAGCCAACAGAAGCGTGAGTGTTACTTAGTGATTTCCAAATATAACGACAGTAAACAAAGGAGTCCAAACGCCTTTGCAGACAATTTACATGCACAGAAATCTATGACACCCTCAAGGAAAGGGAAAATCCCCAAAAAGCACAATAGGGCCTCTTTAAGATGAAGCAGGGTTTGACATAATTCTTGCTCTAAATAGATTGGCATTGAGGGAAACCCCTTTTTCTAGCCAAGAGTAAAATGAGAACACTAATGCCAATCTCACAGCAGCGTAAAGACTGGAACAGGAATATAAAGCTAGCCTGACTCCATCCAAAGGTAACAAGTTCACCAATCAAAAATCATGTGGTATTGATCTCCTCAGAAGCTTAATCCCACCTTGTTAGTTGTGTGACCTGTGGGGCAGGGGGTCGCAGGGTCGTGGAGCGCGCAGTACAACACAGTATCATGAAGACCTGCAGAGAGCACAAAGTACAAATCAATGCGAGTCACTCACAGGGAACAAACTCCGTCAGAGGGTCAGCGTCAGCGAAGGCCGAGCGTGCAGCGAGTTGACGGAGCGAGACGCTTTCTTACAGCGAGAGGTGAGGCCTTATCAGCAAACGCAGCTGGAGCTGGAGATCAAAAGGGGGCAAAACAATAGGCTGGAAATGCTGTTATTATTTCTAATTATTCATTCCCTGCTCTTCCCTCTTAGGACTTCAGAGACGGCAAAGTAGTAATCCTCTGACAGTTGAGAGATGCGAGGCTATACTGATTGCATTACTAATTCCATATGCGGTGGCTCGAGGCACGGTATAACGGTAAGTTCCACAGCGAAACCGAATGAGGTCACTTTACTGGTGAATTTAAATAAATACTACTCAAGACCGCACGTTCTGATCAGGCTCGTGGAGCTCATCAGCTTTTCGATATTGAACTCAACATACTGTATATTTAGAAGCAATTTACTCCCACCTTTTTCAATATATTTAGTGAAAATAATGCTCACACACCCAGAGCTAAACGTGAGCAGAATGCATGTGTGACATTTACATCAATCAACCAGTCGCATCAGTGCAGGATTGTGAGCCTGGCAGAGGTTATTCTCATGTGGTTGCTAGTATCTATACATAAAGAAGAAGAATTGGGAGGGATGAAACCCTCTTTAATGGTCACACAGCACACACAGTGAAATGTGGCCTCTGCATTTAACCCATCCTAGTACCAGGAGTCTAGTACTAGGAGCAGTGGGCAGCTAGTGGGCAGCTAGTGGGCAGCTAGTGGGCAGCTAGTGGGCAGCTAGGGGGCAGCTAGGGGGCAGCTAGTGGGCAGCTAGGGGGCAGCTAGGGGGCAGCTAGGGGGCAGCTAGTGGGCAGCTAGGGGGCAGTTAGTGGGCAGCTAGGGGGCAGCTAGTGGGCAGCTAGGGGGCAGCTAGTGGGCAGCTAGTGGGCAGCTAGTGGGCAGCTAGTGGGCAGCTAGTGGGCAGCTAGTGGGCAGCTAGTGGGCAGCTAGTGGGCAGCTAGTGGGCAGCTAGTGGGCAGCTAGTGGGCAGCTAGGGGGCAGCTAGGGGCAGTTAGGGGGCAGCTAGGGGCAGCTAGTGGGCAGCTAGGGGGCAGCTAGTGGTAGCTAGGGGGCAGCTAGTGGGCAGCTAGTGGGCAGCTAGGGGGCAGCTAGGGGGCAGTTAGTGGGCAGCTAGGGGGCAGCTAGTGGGCAGCTAGGGGGCAGCTAGTGGGCAGCTAGGGGGCAGCTAGTGGGCAGCTAGGGGGCAGCTAGGGGGCAGCTAGTGGGCAGCTAGGGGGCAGCTAGGGGGCAGCTAGTGGTAGCTAGGGGGCAGCTAGTGGGCAGCTAGGGGGCAGCTAGGGGGCAGTTAGTGGGCAGCTAGTGGGCAGCTAGTGGGCAGCTAGGGGGCAGCTAGGGGGCAGCTAGGGGGCAGCTAGTGGGCAGCTAGTGGGCAGCTAGTGGGCAGCTAGTGGGCAGCTAGGGGGCAGCTAGGGGGCAGCTAGGGGGCAGCTAGTGGGCAGCTAGTGGGCAGCTAGGGGGCAGCTAGGGGGCAGTTAGTGGGCAGCTAGTGGGCAGCTAGTGGGCAGCTAGGGGGCAGCTAGTGTACAGCGCCCGGGGAAACAGTATGATTGCTATTTAAATATTTCTAATGCAGAGGGTTAATTAAAATGAATAGTTTAAAACAGTAGCTTTCCTATTCCATAATTGACTTGGAGAGGATTTCACTTGTTTATACAAATGTGTGTACCTTCTTTCTCTCAATCAAATTAAAAATGGTTGACAAAAACACAGCACATGATTATTAATTAAAAGCAGGATGATGTATAAACCCTGCTGTGTATATATTATGCATATAACAGTGCATGCTTGGTTTAGTGCCTGGTATTTTGGGTCTGTATAAAAAGCTCTACTGCAATTTTCCAAACTCACATTGATTTCTCAAACAGCATCTCTGTATAGTATGTGTATTAACTCTCTGTCCTAAATGGCTTGTTGGAGCTCCTGCCCCCCCCCCCTCCCTGTGAGCCCAGTGGCCGTCTGCGAGACAGCGAGTTACAGCGAAACCCAGCCCGAAACACACACACACACACCCTGGTTGGGAGTTTGTGTGTGCCCAGGCTGAGTTCTGCGGTGTCTCGCTGACCCCACACCAGTGAGCCAGCTCACACTGTCCCGCTCCTCGCAGCAGCGAGCCTCGCAACGTCCCGCCGAGTGTGTGAGGAAGTCCGCGGATTGGTCCAAACGTAACGGCTCCGCAGATTGGTCCATTTGGCGTTACGTTACTATACCCGAAATACGTCACTTTACCCAAGAAGTAAACAATGGAAAAAGAGAAATGTCCAACGAGGCGTTCTGGGGCAGCAGAGACAGGTCTTCTCTGTGTTTTACTCGCTACAGGGTGCACTTTGAGGGTTTGTGACTCTGCAGACCGTTTACATGCATAAAAAGCTACGTAACACACACAAGGGGAAGTTTAATGTCATCCACCAAAACACACAAGAGAATTCCTTGTAGGTGAACCTGCTAGGTAATTAACTGGATTCAGGTTCGGCTGATAGATTACCATATTATCAATACTGAATAAATATGAATACATTGGGAATGATCACTATTTTAATCAATGCTGTTTGGTCTGCTATAAGCTCCCACGGTCCACCTAACCCTATTCCCTCTTCACCCAATAACTCTCTCTATCAAAGTGTTGATCATACATAAATCAAAACACAGCAATGAAGGAATCTGAAAATAGAGTCACGGTCTTCGGTAGCAAAGGCAATTACACAAATCAACATACATGATTTAAAAGTATTTACAACAATGACACAAGTAAGAACCAACATATTACAGCATTGGGACCAAGAGTTGAAAGCAGCTTTATGTAGGGTGTTAAAGGAGTGATTTAAAATGAGGCACATATTATTATCTTCTCAGGCAGAGCCTTTAAAAGCCGGGGGAATCCAACGTAAAATTCCACTTTTAGTTTAAGCTGTGACTTTGGACCGGATAAAAGGGTATAGCCAGAGGATCTCAGGTGTTTAGTCGTGAAGCTTTAGCAGCTCGGAGATATAAGAAGATGCCATTCCAGACAGGGCCTTAAAAGTGCCTTAATGTTTGTTTTCACACAACAATAACTTCACCTGAGGCATGTACTATGAAGCCGGATTTGGGGTTCAAGCAGGGTAATCTTTTAAAAATGGGTTTGAGGGGGAGGCAAAAGTAAAAACAGATGCTATAATAATGTAGTTTATCAACAGATGGTGGGTGATAAACTGGGGTAGCAGCAAAGGAGGTGTGGATGAAAATCTTAATTGTGATTAATTCAAAGTACCTGCAAACTTCCTGAATCCATCCTTGAACTCCTCCAGCACTTCCTGGTGCTCTGCTCTTTAGAAAGAAAATACTCAAATTAGATTTCAGAGTTTGTAATGGGGGTATTCATTTGTTACAGCAGGTCAAATAAGCCAATGAAAACATTTTTGATTGAGTGATAAATAAGAGCTTTATACAGAGTTAGTTTTTTTGTTTCAAAGTCAACTTTATTGTCAATCTTTCAGTTTGTGAGAGATCAAAATACCGTTTCCCACAATCCCGAATACAATATATATTAAAAAATATGTATACCTATATATACACATGCATGTATACATATGCACACATCAAGACATACATAAAAGCACAACAATATACAAAATAACAGTCTATATTGATTAATTTTGTATATTAAACATATACAGATAATGTCCTTGATGGATAAGCTCCCCATTGACATCAGGACGGCAGATAGCTTGCACATCTTCCGGCGCAAACTGAAAACTCATCTCTTTCGACTCCACTTCGAGCGTTAGAATTATTAACGAAGCACTTTTATACTAATAAAGGACTGGCTTACCTAAAGCCAGTTGAGTAGCACTTGAAATGTTTGGCTCTATGAAACCTGATGTACTTATATGATTATGTTTTCTTCAAGGTTGTGTCTTCCTGGTCGAATGTACTTATTGTAAGTCGCTTTGGATAAAAGCGTCAGCTAAATGCAATGTAATGTAATGTAATAATTGCACCCTTAATTGTAATACACACATTGTACACTTACATATTGGACAGGGTGATCTGGGTGACAGAGGGCAGGGTGCTCAGGGTGCTCAGGGTGTCCTGAGTGAGGTGGGGCACGGTGCCCAGGTGTGTGTGCAGCAGACACCCCGGGACCTCCAGAGAGAGCTGCCCTGTCTTACCGAGCCCCTTCAGGACCCCGAGCCGACCTTTGCCCAGCGCCACACGGGACAGCTCCAGCTTCATCCTGCAGCCAGCCATACACTGGGAGTAGCAGCACAACGAGTTTAAAAACAGCGGCTCCAAAACACACGTGAATTAGCCACGTAGCTAACTAGCTTAACTAATCACGTGATACTTTATTTACCCTTACGTCTATTTAAAATGATAAACACTCTTTAAGAGACGATAAGAAACCCTATTTATCACTGTTGTGCTGGTTTGAATTGTATAAGCGTTTAATATAAGAGCTACTTTCATTCGTCTACCTACAAAACTCACAGGCACTACAAGTCGCCTGAATATGACGTCATCATCAGTCGCGGCATACTATGTGTAAACTACGATATAAGAGTGGCTTCCTTTTTTAATAAAAACCCCTTTACGAACATTTAAATATGTAGTCTTATTATCATTATTATGTTTTACTCTATTCTTACGTTTTATTACATTCTAAACGTAAATGTGGCTCATTCAGAGAGGGAAATAACGTTGCTATGGTTACCAAGAGTTACAAACAAAGCGTGACTGGGCGATGTAGTCCTAAAGTGCTTTGTTGACACGACATTTGCCTTAGAAAAATTGTTAAGGGACTACATTACCCAGATTGACTTGTGATTCATATCGATAGCGGTTGTGTACAGGTCTTGCTTTTGCGAGGGCACTTTGAGAAGACTTCTGAACACTTTTTGATGATATAAAAACAGTAAAATAATTGGTTTTTGGAGCTGTTTTTAAACTATGGAATGGTGGTTAAGATAAGATTATAGTAGCAGAGGTAAATATATATTACTAAACAGACTATGACCTCCCCAGGTCCCAACCCTCACCTGTTCGGGAGGAGGCTTGGCGAGAGTAAAACTGCAGACAAGGTAGGGTTGGTCTCTGGATTTATGTTAAATTAAAAGGTGTGGGGTTTCTAATTCTGATTCAACAAGGGAACTGATCATCCATCCCAACTCACATCAACACTTTTCAATTATTTGAAATGATTTTCAATCTATTTTCAATTTGAAGACTTTCCTCAGGATGATTTTATCCCCTACACTACAGAGATAACATACTTGTAAAAAGGCTCATATTGGATTCATGAATAAAGCCGAAGCCCCCCAGTGTTAATACTATGTATTAAACATGGCTCATGTCAGGGGACGGTTCAGAAATGTCGTATAAATGGCCTTTCTCTGCAGCATGAGACAGACATAGCTGAATTGCTGATAAAGTAAAGCACAGATTTTTGGAAGTCTGGAAAATGATTCTCCAATAATCTGAAGATTTAAGGCAGTGGCTAAACTTTCCGAAAAATAATCCACAGGCGCAGGCATTGGCTGAGCCCTCAATTTGCACGCTGCTCCCACAGCTCAAGGTGTCCATATATTTATAGGTTATACTTTATTTATCCCGGTCAAAGTCTCATGAGTCTAAGTTCGTATTCAAGAGCAACGTGGCAAAGAGGGAAGCATACAAAATGTTATAAACACAAACAGACACACACACTACAAATAAGTGAGTTAGACTTCAGATCCAGATAAGGGGGTCTTGGCTGTTTTTTTTTGTTGACCCTACTCTATCTTGAACTATTGGTTTACACTTCACATATGTGTTTGTTCCTATAACAGATGCATGCGAAGATAGATGATATCGATCAATGGAGGAAGGTGAGAGGAGTTCACCTATGTGTGGTTTTGAAAAAAGCATGTCACCTTTGACTGATGTGCATTGACCAAATTATTGAATAACATCGGATCATGGTAATAGTCATTATATTCGTCTTCAGCGCGTGGAGGCTGCTTCAGAGTTTGCTGTATCAGAAGTCTTCATCCACAAGAAACCTCATTCAGGGAAGAAGAGCCGAGTTGAATCTCTACAAAGCTCTGAGCAGTTAAGAGATCATGATGACGCTTATAGTGAAGGTAGGTCAGCCTTTAACACATAATTATAGGTGTCTCAAGGGAGGCGTTACCTATAAGGGAGTTGAGCCGCTGCAGCAGACTGAACCATAATGTATTGCAGCTCAGGCTCTGCTCGCTGATTGGCTGAACAGCAAGCTGCGTGTGGAGCTGGAGGTGGAGGAGGACGATGACCTGAGGTGCTCCGGTGAGAGGAGAAGCCCTGATAGTTCTCCGCCTGCCGCCCTGAACCACAGCAACTTTGATGGTAAAGACAAAAACAACGCAACCTGTTTAGTTTAGGGAGGCGTGTGGCGCAGTGGGTTAGTGTGTTGATGTTCGGATCAGGGCACTGCAGTCAGCATGTCGTTGTGTCCCTGAGACACTAAACCCCAATTTGCTCCTGTGGGGATTGTCCACAGTATTGAGTATGTAAGTCGCTTTGGATAAAAGCGTCTAAGAGTGAATAAATCAAGAAAAGTTCAAATTACCCGGCCTTAATGGGAACGGTAAGGTTTTGATTTGACGTAACAAGCCACATAATAGGAATTAAGAATTGAAGCAGTTAAATACTTCAAAAGGTTGGTGCAGAACAACTTTGAAAGATTTAACAGCTATCGTGTAACCCTGACAACACAAACTCATCCTCGTGTAAACCAGGTCACAATGAAGGAGATGCATTTTTTAAAGAGGACAAATGATGCTCATGTTCAAGGGATTTTAGCCTTTGCAGACCATTGACATGCACATAAACCTATATAACCTATATTTCAATTTTAGGCGTTAACTACTCTTAAGGTTATCTAAAAATGTGTAACGGTACAGTTTGGGAAACATATGACCTCAAATGTATTACTTTTTTGGCCAAAAGTTAGTTAAGCAAACAAATTAGCTCAACTTGAGTGACTATTATATTATAAAAGCGTAACATTTCAGACCATTTCATGTTTTTGTGTTTCATATTCCTACAACATGACTTGTGAATGCATTGTTTTTTTAACAAGTGACTTCCACATCTTAAATGTCGACGTTTGATTTTATAGGAGCAAATCAAGGACAGCAGATCAATCCAAAAGTGTATTGTATGCTTTGCAACACGGTCACAATATAATACTTGTTTTTGTACAACTGCAAAGATCTGTATAACTGCCTGGCGGAGGAGGAAGAGCACAGCGCGGTGAACAGCTTCCTCCAGGACCTGATGGAGCAGGAGCTGTTGGACTCTGAGGTGATGGAGGAACTGGTGCTGGATGTTGGACAATTAAGGAAGAAATTCAGAAACCCAATCGTCTCCATGGAAGCTCGACAACTGCAGGTACGTGACCCGAGCACATCACGACTTCCTCGAGATAAGAGATGTGAGCGCTGAGGGGTCGGGAAACTATCAGCCGTGAGGAGAATCCGCCGGCGCCCAAGCTGTGTTTCTCGCTCATACTAATTGCCACTGATTGCCGTTGAAGGTGCGAGAGAACAGAGCGAGGCGGGAGGTCGAGAGGCTGAGGCAACAGAGAGAGGGGGAGGCTCTGCGGGAGGCCAGAGGGGAGGCGAGGAGGAGGGAGCGAGGCGAGGAGGCGAGGAGGAGGCAGCAGGAGGAGAAGCTGCAGCAGGAGATGGTGAGGCTGCGGCGGCAGAGGGAGGAGCGGAGAGGCCTGGAACAGCTGGTTCGACAGAGGTATGGTATCCACGGCAACAGCTGCTGATGTGCTTATCGCCCGGTATCTGAGATTAACTCCTGTGTGATTGCATCGATCGTGATCCGGCCTCTTCCCCCTTCCTATGATGGATTGATGGTAACCTAGTGAGAAGAGACACAGATCCCTGACCCAAACAAGTGCTGTGGACGAGTCCCTGGACGAAGCTGTTGTAATCTCTTTCAAAGTGTGAACCAGAAAAAGGTTTTGTAAATAAAGCCTCAGGGAACTTTCATAATAACGATCAGGAAAGCCTCAGAGAACAGAGGGAAGTGTTTGGCAATGATTTACAAAGTGACTGCAAATGAGAAAAATAATAACCATGCAAATCAAACTGATGCATTTATGATAGTCCTCAATTAAACCTTTATTGATAAACATATCATTTTAATTGCCTGGCCATGAAATAAATGATAATAAAATTAAAATACAACTTTGAAGGGCATGAAATTTAATTGTTACTAGTTTCTTTACTACGTGGGTCTACACAAAAATCTATACTGGTCTGACGTGCACTTTTGCAACTTTTTGGGATGATTGCTATTCTTTACAGGGTCCTGGTAAAATAAGAAGTACATGTTTGTCTATTCCCCAGAGAAAGGGTGAGGGTGGAAGGGCAGAGGGGAGTCAAGAGCCTCCAGCCTGCTCCTCCACTGCCCACAAAACATCTGCTGCAGGACACAGAGCGGCGGTATCAAGAAAAGAAAATTCAAGCCATGACTGACTTGCGTAGTCTCAAGGTCCGTACCTGTGCTGTGGGTGGAAGTTTGCACATGTCTCATTGTGATTTCCAACCTGTCATGCTGTCGTTTCAGTGTTTGCAGAGGCATTTCTCTGGATGGTATTCAGTGGTGTTGGACAGAAGGCTGCGGTTAGGGAAGGTCACAGCCCTCTGTGACTGGAAGCGGCAGCTGAGAGCCTGGCGGGCGTGGCGGGCCGTGCTGTGGGCAGGAAAACATCAGCGAGAGGTGACCAGAACAGAGGAGGATCTACGAGCTCAAAACAGGCAAGAAGTTCACAGAAATGTTGTTCCCTGAAAGGCCGTCATTGTTCAAATCCTGCGTTTTACCACCGATGAAAAAGAGGACGTATTCACTGCTCATTTTACGGTTCATATCAGTATGTAGTGTCTCTACTTTAAAGAGTCCTCTCCTGCTGATGTTCAGGTGTATATCAGTATGTAGTGTCTCTCTACTTTAAAGAGTCCTCTCCTGCTGATGTTCAGGTGTATATCAGTATGTAGTGTCTCTACTTTAAAGAGTCCTCTCCTGCTGATGTTCAGGTGTATATCAGTATGTAGTGTCTCTACTTTAAAGAGTCCTCTCCTGCTGATGTTCAGGTGTATATCAGTATGTAGTGTCTCTACTTTAAAGAGTCCTCTCCTGCTGATGTTCAGGTGTATATCAGTATGTAGTGTCTACTTTAAAGAGTCCTCTCCTGCTGATGTTCAGGTGTATATCAGTATGTAGTGTCTCTACTTTAAAGAGTCCTCTCCTGCTGATGTTCAGGTGTATATCAGTATGTAGTGTCTCTACTTTAAAGAGTCATCTCCTGCTGATGTTCAGGTGTATATCAGTGTGTAGTGTCTCTACTTTAAAGAGTCCTCTCCTGCTGATGTTCAGGTGTATATCAGTATGTAGTGTCTCTACTTTAAAGAGTCCTCTCCTGCTGATGTTCAGGTGTATATCAGTATGTAGTGTCTCTACTTTAAAGAGTCCTCTCCTGCTGATGTTCAGGTGTATATCAGTATGTAGTGTCTCTACTTTAAAGAGTCCTCTCCTGCTGATGTTCAGGTGTATATCAGTATGTAGTGTCTCTACTTTAAAGAGTCCTCTCCTGCTGATGTTCAGGTGTATATCAGTATGTAGTGTCTCTACTTTAAAGAGTTCTCTCCTGCTGATGTTCAGGTGTATATCAGTATGTAGTGTCTCTACTTTAAAGAGTCCTCTCCTGCTGATGTCCAGGTGTATATCAGTATGTAGTGTCTCTACTTTAAAGAGTCCTCTCCTGCTGATGTTCAGGTGTATATCAGTATGTAGTGTCTCTACTTTAAAGAGTCCTCTCCTGCTGATGTTCAGGTGTATATCAGTATGTAGTGTCTCTACTTTAAAGAGTCCTCTCCTGCTGATGTTCAGGTGTATATCAGTATGTAGTGTCTCTACTTTAAAGAGTCCTCTCCTGCTGATGTTCAGGTGTATATCAGTATGTAGTGTCTCTACTTTAAAGAGTCCTCTCCTGCTGATGTTCAGGTGTATATCAGTATGTAGTGTCTCTACTTTAAAGAGTCCTCTCCTGCTGATGTTCAGGTGTATATCAGTATGTAGTGTCTACTTTAAAGAGTCCTCTCCTGCTGATGTTCAGGTGTATATCAGTATGTAGTGTCTCTACTTTAAAGAGTCCTCTCCTGCTGATGTCCAGGTGTATATCAGTATGTAGTGTCTCTACTTTAAAGAGTCCTCTCCTGCTGATGTTCAGGTGTATATCAGTATGTAGTGTCTCTACTTTAAAGAGTCCTCTCCTGCTGATGTTCAGGTGTATATCAGTATGTAGTGTCTCTACTTTAAAGAGTCCTCTCCTGCTGATGTTCAGGTGTATATCAGTATGTAGTGTCTCTACTTTAAAGAGTCCTCTCCTGCTGATGTTCAGGTGTATATCAGTATGTAGTGTCTCTACTTTAAAGAGTCCTCTCCTGCTGATGTTCAGGTGTATATCAGTATGTAGTGTCTCTACTTTAAAGAGTCCTCTCCTGCTGATGTCCAGGTGTATATCAGTATGTAGTGTCTCTACTTTAAAGAGTCCTCTCCTGCTGATGTTCAGGTGTATATCAGTATGTAGTGTCTCTACTTTAAAGAGTCATCTCCTGCTGATGTTCAGGTGTATATCAGTATGTAGTGTCTCTACTTTAAAGAGTCCTCTCCTGCTGATGTTCAGGTGTATATTAGTATGTAGTGTCTCTACTTTAAAGAGTCCTCTCCTGCTGATGTTCAGGTGTATATCAGTATGTAGTGTCTCGACTTTAAAGAGTCCTCTCCTGCTGATGTTCAGGTGTATATCAGTATGTAGTGTCTCTACTTTAAAGAGTCCTCTCCTGCTGATGTTCAGGTGTATATCAGTATGTAGTGTCTCTACTTTAAAGAGTCCTCTCCTGCTGATGTTCAGGTGTATATCAGTATGTAGTGTCTCTTCATGTCTCCATGCTTTAATGTTCAAAAAGCTCTTTATTTTTCTCATCCTGTCTGTGCTGCAGCACCTCTTTTCACCCTCTGTCTGAAACCAGAGCCCAGACTACTCTGATTGGTTAGCTGGCAGGCTCTGTTGTGATTGGTCAACCGCTTAGAGATAACCCCCCCCAGCACACAGAAAGATACAGGGAGATCGCTCTTCTGGAGTGAAGAGAGCGGAAATAATGATATTGCAAGTTAGAAACGTAAGATGCATTTTGACAGACAAGACGGACACTTGGGGGAAAATATGCTGCATTTTGAATGTCCGATAGTCCACCATTAACACCTTATTCCCGTCTTGTCAACGAAAACTAAATATGCATTTCGTCATAGTTTTCGTTATCAAGAATCTATTTTTAGCTCGTCATCGTCTCGTCTTAGTCATGTAAAAAAGGTTGTTGACGTTGATTTTTCGTCATAGTTTTCGTTGACTAAATTAACACTGCTAAGTTAGCCTATCATGTACAATGTGTTGGAGCGCTGGCACAATACTCTGTCTATATAATGCACTACAGGAAATGGAAAACCCCAAAAAAGCATAATAGGGCCTCTTTGAAACCCACATTAAAACAGTATTTCTCGTTGACCCTCACTGATCCCTGTTATGCTAACCAAGCACTAATTGATGGTTTCCTCCAGACAATGCCAGCTGGCTGTGGAGAGTGACCGCAGGCGGCTGCTTTGGAGATGTCTGAATAATTGGCAGCTCTGGTGTCGGATGGAGAAGGAAAAACGAGAGCTTTTGGCCCAGCAGCAGGAGACCCGGAGCAAGATGGCTGCCTTAATAAATGCTGCATCAACAGGCAAACTCAAGGCCAAAGAGAGCCCAACTTTTCAGCCAATCATGGAGCCACAAGCGGAACATAAACGACCGGGGATCACTGAGAAGGTGAGAAAATCACAATTGAGGTGATGCGAAAGGCTAAAATTACTGAGGCACTGGATTTGAATCTTGATCTGAAACTTTTTATCACTATTTCAACCAGGGAGAAAAACTTTTCCTGCTAAAATATACACAACTCTGGAGAGTGAGAGCAGAGCGGTGTACATATAGGGGAAGGGAAGGCTAGAGAGCAATAAGAGGTGCAGAATAGTGGAACAGAGCTCCAGGGACGGAGGAAGCAGAACATAAGATTGAGCTGGAGCAGTTCATTGTTGAGGGGTCAATAAAGAGGCTGTACAAGCCTCTCGGGCCCCGCAGCTTATATATCAGGATTCCTGGAGTCAAGCCAATGTTGTGGTACTCTATTTGTGTTATTTATTTTGGGTTTTCAGACCTAAGGGAGGATTTTTTTCATAAACAATACCATCTTCATACCTGTTCTGGTTTCCCCTCTGTAGGAAGGTCACCCCAGGTCAAAAAGGTTGGCCCCAGAAGACTCTTCCGTACATCGAAATCAGACGCCTGTGGGTGTTGTGGTCCAGCCAGCTCAGCCGTGGCAGGTGACCCGACGCCATGCAGCACCCTCGGCCTCAGAGCTCCACGGCAGCTTCTCCGGGCCAAAAAGCGCAGCGGTGTCGGGCAGCAGGTTCGAGAACAGACACGCCGTGCAGCAGCAGATCATCTCCCAGCAGAGGAGGCTTCTGAAGGAGCAGCAGGAGCAGATCTCACGGCTGAGGGACGAGCAGAGCGTGGCGGGGCTGGAGCTGGAGATGGAGAAAACTGCACAGCTCACACAGCTAGTAATGACAGCAGAATCCAGACCAAAGAGCAACCACTCTGAGCCCACAGAGCAGAGGTAGGCCCAGGGAGAAATGTGGAATATAAGGGTTTTTTATTTAATGGCTTTTATTTGCCACATTCACTACGGCCTTATTGTTCAGTTGAAAGCCACCGTAGCAACTAAATAAGCCTAAACGTCAACTGTGACACGTTCCAAAAAAAGTCCATGCTAAAGTTCCTTTCATAATGTTTATCAGTCATAATTAAAAAAGGTAAATAAAACAAGTTAGTGGTTAAAAATGTGAATAATTAATGGGTGTCGAAATGTCCTTTGGGACTTTTCTAGAAGGTCATGTGGACTTCAGTCATGGCTTATAACTGATTCAAAAGTCAACGTTAAATGAATTTGAACTGTTAAAATAAAGCCACTGGTTTCAACTTTTTGAATAAAAGGGAAATACTCATAGAAAGTGGTACAAATTTGAGCAACAAAGTCGATCCAGTTGGTATAAATCTAAAGTTGTAGTGACTCCTTTTTTTTGGCACCTTGTTTATTGTGCCATAAAAATCATTTATGACTCAGATTGTATGAAAAAGCCCAATAATGTAATACTGAAAGCTTTGACATGAGTGTGGGAACGTGGAGGTGCATGTGCGGAACTATATGGTGTGTATATTCTCGGCCTGTCCATTCAATTCCCTCCCAGCAACCCCTGGACACTCACACTGACTGCTCCCATACCTCCATGCCCCACATGAACTCGCTCTAAAACTGTCTTCAGATGATGAAAAATCACTTGCATTAGCTCCGTTCTCCTTCCACACTGCAGTCTAATGTTCCCTGCACCTCGGGGGTGGAAAGGATATCATACAGAAACAATAAAGTTACGTATAAAATGTCTGGTAGTTATTGTTTCCAGGAGGTGGAATGGGGTTATCGGTTATATCTTTCCTTATTAAAAGCAAGGTGTAGGTACAAAGAAAATACAGAACGCTTTTCCAGCTCAGAGAGCACGGAATATAATTGAAAATGCGTGGTTGCTGTAATTAGATAGAAATGGGATTACAGAACACAACCTTGAACACTGTTTCCATGAGTAAAAGTTCTACCCTTCACGGAAATCCATTCACAGATTTATGAATGAATGTCGCTTGAGGTTGCCTAAAGCCGATACCTGTCTGAATACAATTTGCTTCAGGAATATGTGAATGTGCAGACAGCTGTGACAGGCCTTTGTTTCTGAGCTTCCGACTGTTACCTTTACAGGACACTGAGGACGACTGAAGAACCCGCCAGCCTCTCCTCAAAGAAGGCCGTCAGACAGCAGACTCGACCCTGTCAAATCATCACGGGTCAGTCCTGATAAAGCGGAGGACGACATACACAAACTCACATATATTCAAAAGTACATTATGTTAACCCAAACACACAACGCCGTAGCTCTCTTGTGAGGGAAAATGCATGACCTTGCATCGCGCATAAGGCGACGTCACATATGCATACAAAAGCTGTACAATTGAAGCACTTGGAGTTACGCGTTCAGAATGTGAGAACATACATAATCATATACACTCCTGAGACTCTGTGTCACATAGGAATACCTTGTGCTTAACTGACCTCTCTCCTGCTCTTTGAAGCCATGGAGGAGCGTGCACGCCAACGCGAGGAGAGAAGGAAGGACATCGAGGAACTCAGGCGAAAAAAGGAGGATGAAAAACTGGTAAAAGATGAATGAGCTGTTCACCAGACTGTTTTGTTTTGCAGGATGAGTAGCGAGGAGGGATTGTCGGGAACGATATTAGGAAACAATAATTACATTTGACTTTGTTTCCAGGCTGAGATGAAAGCCGCCGAGGAGCAGAGGCAGCGGGAGGAGGAGGAGGAGAAACGCCACGCAGCGGAGAGGAAGAGGGACGAGAGAAGACAGGAACGAGAGGTGAGGCTCACGATTTGTGGACGCAGTTGCGAGAACACAGGAAGTAGTGACACTGAGCGACATGTAGTAGCGAAACATTTAAATAATCTTAGATCATTTCAAAGCAGATTCACTGGACCCACTGTTGGGTTTAAATCATTAGAAGCATATAGTAAACTAGAGCGAACATGTAAAGACCTCAGCTTGCTCTACGCCAAAGGCTCAAAGTCCAAGTATCACTCATTGGTTGCGATGGATGCTGTCAGGCCTCCCATTGGAGAAGATGTCCTATATTAAAGTAGTAGACGGCGTGTTTGAGAACATATGGAGGCCCTTCATTGATTACCTAAAGCAGGAGGGTCAAACTCAAATACACAGTGGGCCAAAATTAAAAAATGGATACTAGTCGAGGGCCGGGCCGGTTCAATGTTTATTGCAGAACTTATTGAAATGAACTTATTGCACATATTAAACCTGGAACTAACAAAGCTTAAATTAGGATCTAAAGGATCTAAATCTAGCTAATTTTCAAGAGGATACGTAGATGCAGTGTCTGTGTCTTTTCTTTTATGCATAAGGTTATCAAATGATTTCCTTGTATCATACAGAGGAAAAGGTTTTAACTTCTCCTATTTTTGTATGATATACAAATCTAATGAATAAAGTCCCTGCTTCCTGTGTGTCAGAGGGAAGAGGAGAAACAGAGGCAGCTGAAAAGGCAACAGGAGCTCCTCTCTATCGCCCGTCAACACTACCTCAAAAACCTGCTGCTGCGGCGAGGCCTGGCGCCATGGAAACGCTTCATTCAGCTCCAACGGGCCAACATAAAGGTGAAGCACCTGTGTTCAGCCGTCAGACACATTTGAACCGCCACAGGCTTCTGACTCAACATTTAAGAAAGGTGCTGGGTGACCCTGGCCTGACCTTTCATTTTTTAAATCCTATTAGAAAAAGAAAATCTGTGCAAATAGCGCTTCAGGCTTTTCCATTATATCACAGGCTCCCGCAGAATTGCATTAAGCCAAAGGAGAAGTCCAGGTAGACTCTGTGGGTTTGGATAATAAAAAAGCTTAACATTCACTTCAATTTCAATGTGACTGTGAAAGGCTCTTTATCATCTCAAGGCGAGTGGTGGACATAATGCGACATCATTTCCTCACACTAAGAAGCTTGTTCAGTTATTTCATTATTTCTGAGTATAAAGAACAATATGTGTTGAATTTGAATGATTTAAAGAGGATTATACGTGCATTTTTTATTGTCCTATGATGTTGTCCCAAACGTATAAAACGCACAAAAACCCCACAGCACTTATATACTGGGAAAATCACAGAGAAAGCCACCACTCAACGAGGCAGATAGAAAATCTCTAAATAAAAGTGTTGTTTCATCTTCACAATGACCCCCTCTCTGCACAGCTTCAATACTCTCTGTGCATACATGGATACGCACCCTCTTGTTAAATCTGAGATGCATTCGAAGACATGCGATCCATTGTTTCTGCCTGACCCATATGATTGAGATTGGATGCCTTCATCAGCGTGCACCAACACTTTTCTTTTCAATTCCCGCCAGCTGGCTGACACTCATCACAATCTCTCCCTCCTGAGGCGGAGCACACTGCGCTGGCAGCAATCAGCGAGAGAGTCCTCGTCTCAGAAAGGAGCTCGCGCTGACCGACTGCACCGGCACTTTCTGCTTCGGAGGAGCTTAAGTCGCTGGAAAAGAGTGTGCACACACACACACACACACACACACACACACACACACACACACACACACACACACACACACACACACACACACACACACACACAACACACACACACACACACACACACACACACACACACACACACACACACACACACACACACACACACACACACACACACACACACACACACACACACACCACACACACACACACACACACCACACACACACACACACACACACACACACACACACACACACACACACACACGGTTATTCAATCAGGATTTCAGCTTCCCCATCCTCTGCCGGTGATTTAGAGTATCGCCTTTTCCTAATCTCCTCTCCCCACACTCAATCAAAAAATAATGGTTTTCTTGTTAAAGCTAGTGCCAACCTCACCACTTACTTACTAACAGTTGTTTTGCTGCTAACAAAGCAGAAAATGCCGCCTATCTCTGAGTGAGCGTTGGTGTGTGTGTTTCAGCTGATGGACTGGAGGATGATCCAGGAGGAGAGAGCCGAGCGTTTCCACCGCGCTCGCACTCTGAGGAGGTTTCTGCTGGCGCTGCTGGACCATGTGACCCAGGAGAGGCTGCTGCAGAGGGACCGTCAGGAGCACAATGACAGGTCCGTGACTCTACCATATGTTCACTGTGTTCATGCTGCAGCGATAACAGCGTGTCAAATTAACTGCTTGATTAACGACGAGACGAAATGCATCGCTAAAGCAGTTTGGCTACAGTTGGCCAGAATAACACACAATGCCCAGTTATTTCACTCTAAAGAGGCCCTATTATACTTGTTGGGGTTTTCCCTTTCCTCTGGTGTGTTATACAGGTGTTAGTGCATGTAAATGGTCTGCAAAGGCTTCAATGTCAAAGGCTCCCACACACTTCCCCCCCCCCCCCCATCAGGGGCGGACTGGGACTAAAAATCAGCCCGGGACTCTCGAGACTGGCCCACCTCCGTACCGCTAGTAAATACCGCTAGTAAATTGTCAACGGGGGGGGGGGGGGGGTGCTGCTAGTGACTTATCCGATCGGCACACTTCAGTACCTTTGTTTACTTCGAAAACATAGTGACATCACTATGTAACACTTGCGCTTCTATTGACCAATAACAACAGAGACAGCCAGCTAACCAATCAGAGCAGACTGGCAGTATGAGAAAGAGCTTTTTGAACATTAAAGCATGGAGACATGTCCCAGTAGAGACACTGATATGAACCTAAAGATTTGTATAATAAGGCCCCTTTAACAACATTTACCAGCATTAAACAGTGTAAGACATTTTGCAGTGCATTGTCTTCAACCTGCACCTCCTTTGCATTATATTAAAACTATAAAATCAGTGCCTAAAATCTGCTGTTAGCTGGAAGTGTTCATATTTTGATTAATGGAGTCAGTTTGGGGGTTTGGCTGCCGTGGTAGAAACTTCAATACGGCTGAACTAGCAGGAAAAGCGTGGGGTTTAAAGCTTGCTTAGTCAGGGTAATTAATGAAAAGTATTTTCCGTAATAAAACTTTGTCTCCAACAACTCATTGTGAAGACATTTCACCTTAAAACCACATAGAGTGCTAAAAGAAAAGTGAGCAAATCATCAAAGTTATTAGGGTTCATTGTCTTGGAACCATAAATGTCAGTTTTGCCATCTATCTTGTTGGGGTTGAGATATTCTCTGGATAAATGGGGGCTTTGTCTTGCTGATGGCACATGAGGAAGGTCTGGGATCACTAAAGATGGTTCCTCTGGGCACTGTGGATACTAATGTGCTGGCGAACCACCCAATACTACATATTTCAGAGTGAGCAAAGTGATGCACCGACACAGAAGCAGTGCAACGCTAAAAAGTCTGTTTTGTGGCTTTTTCCATTTCCATTTAAATAGATTGCATCCTCTAAATAATACATTTTAACCAGCGAACACATTCAGGTTGTGAATACGCCTCATACGAGCATTATTCTGTGTCCCATTGTGGACTAAATTAAGGATGTCTGTAGCACTGCTCTAACTCGATTTAATTCTCCCTCATTGACGCAGAATGTGTTTATAGACTTCTCAGGTGTGGTCCGATAAATGAGCACGGCCTGCAGGTAAATAAGCTGTGACAACTCATTAGGTGTTGTGATCCCACAGGTCGCTACGATTCAGTTTCTCATTGCTCACTTGTTTCCCCGTCTGTTCTTCCATCTGCCTGCCTCTTCAGACGGGTGCTGCGGAGATGTTTGCAGGCCTGGAGGCAGCTTCCCTGTCTGCAGCGCAGGGAGAGGCTGAGGGAGGAGAGGCGGCAGAAGCTGGGACGAAGAGTGGCTGCCATCTTGCCCGACTTCTGCTCACATCCACCGTGAAGCCTCCGGGAGAAACACACACTAAGAAGATCCATTCACACATCCTCAAAGCCCTGGAGAGGAAGCACAGACTGCACCGTTCTCACGTTCATTTAATACAAAAAAAATGTACCTGGACCCATAGAACTTTTGGAGGAAATGGCTCTAATAAAAGCAGCGATAGTGGAAACTTCTCAAGGTGACATTTATGTGTATATTCACTTTTTTCATATTCCCAGAGCTGGTCCATTCAGGAGTTCGAACCAGCTTGATATAAAACGTAGCTGCTCATATATTTATAACTAACCAATCAATCATTGTGATTAATGCAAGCTGTAACACTTTAATCAGCCTGATGAGCTGCTGAGATGTTTAATTCATCCGCGACAAATATCCAAGTCCGAGTGAGGCTGATAAAAGTTTTTGTGAAAAGTTCCTGGAGAAAAAGAACGTCCAGTCGGTGTTTTTGTGCGGGACTCGTCGTCATTGTGCTGCTGCCGAGAAAACGTCTCCACGAGAAGCAGGACACATTACTCAGTCTCGTTTTTGTCCGTCTCCCAGCAAGGCACTAGAGTGTAGAGGAGACATAGAGACAATATTGAAGTCCTGGGACGACAGGCGGTGTGCAGGAATGCTTTGTATCTTATATGGCAGAGAGATGGATGACAGGTGTAAAGGTCAAACAGCTGCATGGAGGAGATACCAGCTGTGAGTGACATTACGGGAAGAGAATGTATGTTTTCTTGAAATGTAATAACTGCAGTGAGAAGATATCAGAAGTGAAAGAAGCCATGCTGCCATCCAGTGGACATGAACAAGAACTTCAAATCAGCGTCTCTTACACCAGGTCTGTGGGGAGGGGGGTTGGGGGATTCAGTTTTTCTCCCATGCTCATGAACTCAGCCCAGTTTTCACGGAAACCTCGAGAGTAGACCCCGGTGTCCACGACGAGCCCCCAGTAGGAGCTGCGAGCGGTCTTCTCTCTCAGGGCCAGACGGGCCTCGCGCTCCGTCACGTTGAAGCTGACGTTGATGATCTGCACCAGCAGCAGGTGGAGCAGCCCGCAGGACACCATGCTGCTGTACCACGCACAGGTGAAGCACAGCGCAGCGCTGGAACACAGACAAGAGACCAGAGGGTCAATACATATGTCAGTGCTCTGTGGTGTGCAGAGTACAATATGTAATATGACTTTACATTGAATACACTTTTATCCAAAGCGACTTTCAAAAAGTGCATTCAACTCAAAAGCATGAATCCTGCAGGTACATTTCCTATCTATAAACCCAACCAGTTTAAGTGCTACTGCAGAAGATATTTGATGGGCAAGAGCAAGTTTCTTGTTTTTGAAACAAATATTGATTGAAGCTTATTGCTTATGTTTTTAATTTAGAAAATAGTTATATCTTTATTTGTTTTCAATAATTGTTGACTTTTTGACTGACTATTCTGTTCAGCCTTAGGGTAAAGCAACAACACAATAAAGCGTTTTTCACGGGGATTGAGTCATTTTGTGGCAAAAACCTGTCTCAGCAGAGCAGACTAATGGAGCTTCAGAATAAGGTAAATAGTGACTTTAATGTTAAAGGTCACCTATCATGCTATTTGTAGGCAATAGCATAGGTCTCAGATATATAGAAATATATAAAAAACATGTCTACGAAGTGTTTTGCTCGAAATACCAAACAGATCACCCATTCTAGCCACGCCTCATATCCCTCTATTTCACTTCCTGTTTCAAAAGTGCTGATTTTGGTAGAAAGCTTAAAAAAATTGATTAATAAAAAAAGAGGGGTCTGAGCTCATGCGGGACCCGGCAGCTACTGTCTAACTAAATGCTGCCGTGAGGAAACGCCATATCATGGATTATATTATTAAAAGTAGCCAACGACCTACTGATGGCAGCCGACTCTGGGTCACCCAGCATCCTGGTCCTTCTTGACCTGAGTGCGGCTTTCGACACAGTGGACCATACCATCCTCCTCCACCGCCTCGAGACCTACACCAGGGTGACGGACATGGCTCTGAAGAGGTTCTCAAGCTACCTCACCAACCAGAAGTACCACGTGTCTCTGGGGGGTTCCAGGTCTGACGACACCGCAGTGACATGCGGGGTCCCACAGGGCTCAGTGCTGGGGCCGATCCTGTTTTTAATCTATCTATTACCTCTGGGTCATATCATCAGACAACATAACATCAACTTCCACTGCTATGCCGACGACACTCAGGTCTACATCAAAACACAACCAAATACCACCACTATCCAAACACCTGCCTGGAAGACATCCGCTCCTGGATGACCACCAACTACCTTCAGCTCAACAGCAGCAAGACGGAGGCAATCCTGATAGGCACCACTGACCAGCTTGCCAAGGCCGCCAACATCAGCCCCTCCCTTGATGGTCAGCTCATTCCTCTCTCCTCCGTTGTCACCAACCTCGGTGTAAGGTTTGACCCCACTCTGTCTTTCCAAGCCCACATCAAACACATCACCAAGACCTCCTTCTTTCACCTGAAAAACATTTCCCGACTGAAGCCCTCACTCTCAACTGATGACATCAAAAAACTGGTTCATGCACTCGTCTTCTCAAGACTAGACTATTGCAATGCACTCCTCTCCGGTCTCCCAGCCAAATCCATCAACCGCTTGCAACTTGTCCAGAACAGCACAGCCAGAGTTCTCACCGGTACAAAAAGGTCCGCACACATAACCCCCATACTTGCAAAACTACACTGGCTCCCGGTCCACTACAGAATCCAGTTTAAGGTTCTGCTCCTCACGTACAAAGCCCTGAATGGACAAAGCCCAAAATACCTCTGTGACCTCATCCATACCCAGACATCTACCCGCTCTCTCCGCTCCAGCCACGCTCCTCTTCTTTACATCCCCCGCACACGTCTCCGAACAATGGGAGACCGAGCCTTCTGCTCACTCGCCCCGCGCCTCTGGAACTCCCTCCCAGATCAGCTGAGATCTGCCCCTTCCACCGAGGTCTTCAAAACCGGCCTTAAGACCCTCTTCTTTCGGCAGGCCTTCCAATAAACTTTGAGCATGGTACACCTGGAGTACTGCCATTTTTATCGATATCTCCGACTTTTATTTTTGTACTCTATTTTATACTTTATATTTTATTTTTTGATTTCTTATTATTATTACAATTATTTGTTTAATCTCTCAAAGTGTATCAGTATCCCTTGTTGTGAAGCACTTCGAGATTTGTCTTGGCAGATGAGAAGCGCTATATAAATTAAATGTATTATTATTATTATTATTATTATTATCAAGGATCTGAAACAGTTTGGAGCTCAAAGGCTTTCTCTCTTGCCGGTTATACCACAAGGTGAGTTCCTTTTTACTTCCTGCTTCTTCACACACATGCTCTCCAGTACAGGTTAGCTCTGAGTGTTAGCGATGCTAATGTAAACACCGACCATATTACGTCCAAAACAGTCGGGCATTGTTTCTGATAGCAACGTTTCTGATTGGGCTGCGGGTCCACATTTCAGATATTACGTCATATCGGACGCAAATCTGGATCAGCTCCGTTGTTCCCCCGTTTTTAGAGATGTGGGTACGGAGGAAAAGAGAGAGGGTTTTATTTTCTGACGCTGCGTGAGTTCCCCGACACACCGGGGACACATTTATGTATAAAAGACATCACAAAGTGCATTTTGCATGATAGGTCCCCTTTAAAGTTACAGCCCAGAGTGTTCAAAGAGTGTTTCTTAGTACCTGTACTGGTCGTAGACCCCGGGGCAGTACAGAAGGGCGGTGAGGAGCAGCTGATCCGGACACACGCTCCGCAGCACCAGGCCGATCCCGTACAGAGACGTCGACAGGAAGAGGAGGAGCAGAAGCAGGAAGCTGCGGTGATTGGCCAGCCCCACACAGCTGTTTATCCTGCCCGGCACCGAGGGAGGAGACGCACAAACACACAAGTACACACACAGGCTGACAAAACATCTTACATCGTACACTAAACACATAGGATGAAAGCAGGAAACTGTTTATAGTAGCTGCAAATAATCAGTGTGATGCTGACACAACACACAAATATGGCTAATAAAGACACAACAGGTGTGACCAGGACAAACACCCATTCAGTCTTTAGATTTATTGAAAAACTTGTGCAGAAAAGACGAGCAGACGACAAACAAGAAGACCTCAGAGTTTGAGATGTGAGACAGAGAGGGAGAATCAGTGAAGACAGGCGGAGTGAGAGGCTCTGTGAGGGGACCCACCAGACACAGTGGTGGTCCAGACGCCGGACGCAGACGCCACAGATCCGACAGTGTCCCGCCCTCGGGGGTCTCACCACTTTGCACACGGGACACCAGTTCCTATGGCCGCTTTCCTGCAGATCCGCCTCCCCTTGCTTCGCCGTTTCCGCCCTGTTGGCTACAGTCATCGTCACGTCGTGTTTCCCCCCATTCACAGCAGAGTCTCTCTCTGCCAGAGGGCTGTGATACGTCACCGTGCTGTGGACGTCCTCTAGGTTCAGCCGCACGATGCCAGGGTCTCTCTTAGTGTGGAAAAGCGCCGCCAGGGTGAGTATGACCCCTAAAGTTACAACAGCCGGCTGGATGAGACCAAAATCCCCGCGGGGAAGCACCTCGGTGAGGAACAAGAAGTACATGTACCCGATGGAGAAGAGGGCGAGGCTGAGGAAGAACAGCGTGCGGCCCTTCTTGCGGTGGGTGGAGTAGTAGTACCACAGCACCAGGCCGGGCAGAGCGATCAGAGACACCCACGCCCAGCAGGAAGTGGAGGGCAGCGATGTGAAGAAGCACCGGGAGGAGGATGAGAGGAGGGATGACGGACAGCTCCACTCTGCGAGCCCCCCCCCACAGCCAGGGCACTCGGATCCGGTCTGTGAAAACTGCAGCCACATGAGACAGGGACTCGGGTTTCTGAGACTCCCTCTTTAGAAACCTGAAAGAGGAAGGAAAAACTTGAAGAGGGCGTAATCTGATGATCTTCAGGTTCATATTTTGTGCACAGAAACCTATGTTACGCACTACAGGACAGGGAAAACCCAAAAAGCATAATAGTAGATATTTTCAGTTTGGATCAAAGCGGTCGACTACTGATCGACCGACCAAACATTGTTTTTGCCACGCAGAGCTAAAAGATGTCAAACATTTGCTGGTACGAGCTTCTCCACTTTGGGGATTTCATGTTTTCTGCTATTTAATATCATTGTAAATTGAATATAGTTGAATTTCAGGCTGTTGATCGGACAAAACAAGCACTTTAAATAACTGTGATGGACAAAATGTGACTGTTTCCTCACTTTTCATAGAGAAAAAAATAAGTAATGGATCAGTTGTACATGTAAATATAGATGGACATGTCCCTCACCGGTCACAGGCATCGTCCAGGTCCTCACAGTCGCAGCAGCAGGCGGCCACATGGCTGCGCTCCCCCAGTCTGTTCACATACTCGCAGCAGCACAACGTCTCCTCCTCCTCCAGATGCTTTTTACCACGCTTCTTCATGATGGACAGCCTTACAGCCTATAAAGAAAACATTAGAACCATTATCAACAGTTGTGTTATAGATAAAACCACAGTAAAAGACTCGTACTGTAACAGATTTCCACCATGCAACATTGCGAACAGACCTTGCCTATTTGACCCTACCCAGTCCACCTTTCACCCTCACATCTGTCCCACATCTGCCAAGCTTTACTGATGAGCTGAACCGTCCCACCGCTGCTGGCTTATTTGCACGCCTCTGATGGATCTGAGCAGAGGTATTGAAAGCATTTATAACAATCACCGGTCTTCAGTGTCCCCTTCATCTCCGAGCACAGGCAAAGTGGGATTAATGCTTCGGCTCAGTTAGACCTCTCTGGGGATCTGGCGCTGTTAAATGAGCCTCTGATTAGCAATCAATCAAAGCGTGACATTGTGTTTTAGTATAAGTCCTCAGATGTTGGTTAAAAGGTCAATACCATTTACCTGGTGAGTTCTTCAAGGTAACTTTGAAGTAAAGTCTATAAAGAGAAAACAAACGGCTGCATGTACTGATAAATGTGTTCAGCATCCACTAACACATCTGCTCCTTTACACAAAAAAGAACTCAGCGTGACAGTGGAGTTCAGCAGCTCTCTCCTAACACTAAGGGATTCTCTACGGTACCATTTTTGCAAATGCTGCAGGGCTCCCAAAATATATTGAATTGCAGGAAGGATGGATGTAGCTCAGTAGGAAGACAGACAATGAATGTGCAGCTATTTTGATAGCTGGTACTTTAAGCTTTTACGTTGTGAGAATGTTCTGCTTTTCTTAATTGTATGTGATAGTTAACTGAGTGCCTTTAGGTTTCAAAAAAGTGGTTAAAAACATGACACATTGGGCTTTGGAAGTAGAGGGAAATAGTGATTTTGTTTTACTATTTTCATACATCTCATAGACAAAACAGTCAATATTCAATCATTAAAGTAGTCAGCTAATTAATCACTAATGATGATTCCAGCTCAGGATGATGAATATGTCATATTTCAAGAGATTTACCTGTAAAGTGTTTGAGAAAGTTACCTTTAACTGTCATTTAAAAAAGTCCTTTACAGGTTATATCAAAGGATTCCTGTTCAGCATGACCCTCCATATGGGACGACTGGGCCCCTGGGTGCTTTTAGGGCCTCACAGGACCATTATCAAGCCCTGGGTTTAATAGATAGACATAGACATACTTTATTGTCATTTCAACAAGACACAGAGTGTTGTACTGGCTTACAGGACAATATAAAAACTTGCTAAAAGCTATTGCAGAATCTGGCTGTTTTGCTCTTAATGCTGCGGAACCTCTCTAATGTACTGTTTATTAGAAATTCAGCTCAAATGAAACTATAACTTATTATATCTTTTAAATATTTTAAATGTATTTTGAGGTGACGTTCCCCTTTAATCTCAATAACTGTCATGTCAACATAAAAGTTGACATGGATTCAGTCAGGCCGGCTCATTATGAACAGGACATTGGACATATTAGTTAACATATTAAGGTTCGTAGAATACTTTTTACCCATACACTTCATTTCCCTACACCACAAATACAAATATTGCTCTTATACATGAACTATTATGCTTTTCTTGAGTTGACAGGTATGTTATTTATATTTAACGTCTCCTGACAGCCCGTCTGCAGGTCACAGTTGACCCATATTATCACGTATCAAACCTGACAACACACAACTGCTTTAAAAACTCTTAAATGTGGCAGCAGAAACACACAACAAATGCTAAAAGCGTTACCTACACATGCTGGTGCTTTGACAACACCGGGCTTCTCTACGGAAGTCTTCTCCCCGGTAACAGCTGCTATAATCGGGGTTACTCTGAGCTACATGACCCTCAGTGGGCGGTGGAAGTCTCCAGAAAAACCGCAGGTGTGGATAGAGACCGGTCTGTGTTAAAACGGTCCCTGTTAGAGGGGTCTTACACCGGGTTTGGTCCTATCGGTTGGTCCGGATCCGGTTCCGCTGATGGAGGTGAGGGAGACGTCATGTGGCCACGCCCCCAAACAGTTTACGTCATGACGTCATGATTGGACCTCCCAGTTAGTCATGAGATCATGCCTATTTTATTTGTTTATATGTGTTTTTAACTATTTCATATACACTGAAGACGTAAATTGTGAAAAAAAAAAATTATGTCACTTCTTGCTATAGGTGAGTCCTAAATGACTTTGTAGTAAATACCGAATAAAATAAAATAGGATTTCAGACTGCACTCTTTTTACGACTCAATTTGTATTTCTCTATTCATAAGAGAAGGATATTTGCAAGGAACAATAATTGATGTAGCCTATTTCAATTGTATGAATAATATTATACATTCCACATACTGCTGAATAAATATAGTCTACTAAGTAACTTGGCAAAACTAGATATAACAATACAACTTAATTGGGGCCACTAAAGGGAAAACACCATCCTGTACACAACTGAGACCTTACTGCCGATAGACTGACTGACATATACTATAGTATTTCCTCCTGGAGTAAATAAGGACTTGCCACCTGTAAATAATTAAAGACAGTGTTGTATTTCACCTGTGATGAAGGAACAAAGACACTTTTGGCTAAGTTTTTTCCATTTCTGATCCAGCAGCAGAGTACAGGACATTCCTACCAGCCTTATAAATAACAAACAAAAACAATAATCAGTAATCCTGATTGAATTAAATACTTCCCAGTGCCCTTAGTGTAACCAGATGTTTAAAAAAGAGAGAAAGGGTTATTTCCCTTTGTCCCGGGCAAAGGTCGGAACAGGTTATTCCCAAATCAAAGGAAAGCATTACTATTTAATATCCTATGATCATTAGTTGTTTTTAGTATGCAGATTCTCTCTGTATTCTGATTCATGTTTGCAAGTAAAAATGGGCTAAATGTTGATGATTCCAGCGTCTGATATTTCTAAAAATAAAGTAAACTATCTTGTTGGGTTGTCAAAGAAAATAAAAGAATGTCTTCTGCTGTTGTTGACATTAATAATCTGTTGTAATGTATAAAACTTGACTCTTCGAGATTCACTTTTGGCGAGAAATCTTGTTTATTAAAACAGCATTATTGCTACATATGTACAAATCATTTGGTGGTGGTCTGCAGAAACACACAGATATGGGTGATTGAAACACTGTAAACATCAAACAAGGCTCAAAGCTAAAGTAGTGGTGTGTGGGAAACATTAGAGAAATCACAGAACGAGTGTAATTTAGTGTCGACAGTAAGATAGTGCTGAGATGACCTGAGACAGCATCACCGACCCTTCACCGAGTATTTAAACAAGAGTGATAACACCTGTACTAGGAAGATGAAAAAACAGTATCTTCCTGAACACCTGATTTGGCTCATAAACAGTATAATAAAAACTCAGATTATTTTACCGTTTTAATGTTTCCTGCAGTGTACATAATATAAACAAGATAAATCATCACTGATTCTAAATATTTATTCTTATAAAAAAGGAAATTACCTACAAATATATCTAAAACACAGCCTAACCTACAAGGCACCTGTGCAAAAATTTAAATATGCAAAAATGTAATAGAGAAAATAGGTTTTAAATAATATTAAATCACTTAAACGAAAATAAAACTTTGTACAATAGCTCATTTGGTGTGGCATGGCTCATCAGAGGAGAGGGAGGCACAATAAAGAAGGCTTTTTCTGATATCCAACGCCACTGTTTAAGGAAATAGTGATCCATGTGTGTCCGACTCAGCTGTTAGTCCACAATCCTTGCTTTTGATGCCCCGCCCCGGACGTCTCACTCCTGGGAACTCATGTCAGGAGTCTGGGGACGGTCAACATGGAAACATCACAGAGATTTCCTCAGAGGCATCTCACTACCCGCAGTCCTTTGTTATCCTCCCCACAGGGCCAGGATCTCTGCAGACGCCCAGGTGAGGAGCATCACTGGGGGGCTGCCGTATGATTGGCCATAGCAAAGTTCTTGTGCAGCACCAAGAGGAGCTGCGGGAGCTGAGAGGAGAAGAAGAAGAAATAGAAATGACTCAACACCTGCTTTAGGTTTTTGCATATACTTGAATTGCTATATATTGGATGAACAGCCACTAACAGCTATGAATTAATGTGATGGACTCCCACTGGTTGTGGAGATAGAAACATTCAAGCTGCATGCATCTGCTTCCCGAACTACCAAGACAAACGTTCCAAAAGCATATGATGAACTTTTATGCAAAGAAAACAGTTTGTATTGTGCAGTCCAGCTTGTCCTACCTGTTTCTAATAGGTTGATGGAGTCCTGCAGGACATTTTTAGCAGCTGTGCATCTTCTCTGCTCTGGTACTCTGGTCCCTGTCTGGGCATATAATCAGGGGCCAAGCTGCCAAACAACAAAATAAGAAAGTATTGATTAAATAAACGACAAACACAAAAAAGCACAACAACTGAGGCAGTCACAAAGTGAAGCACAGGTAAGAGGAGGGGTAAAGGGGAAGGAGCAAGATGATGTCACTTACATAACTAATGTAATTAAACAGACAGGTTCAACATGAGTCATTAGATAAGAGCTCTCATAATAATAATACATTTATTTTATATAAGCGCCTTTCAAGGCTCTCAAGGTCGCCGTACAAACACATAAATGAGTGTCTTATAAGAAAAAATTGAGGAAGACTAACCCCTTCCCCCCCCTCTCCTCCCACATTAGAAGCGTCTGCTTCCTGTGTGATTGTGTCAACTTGTAATTGAGCTACCGTCTGACACGTGATAACTGAAGGGGGTATAAATATATATTGTGCAAAAAGCAACAGAAAGCTATCTGACCGGGCTTCGTTCCTCTCTCCCTCAGCCGATTGCTTGGTGCTCAGGTACATCGCGGTGTGCTACGTCCCTCCATGGCCACAACTTGAAAAACAGACCCAGATTCATCAACGTCAGAATCAGCAAACTGTAAGAGAAGAAAACAGATTTCATCTGACTGCACAATGACTCAAGAGACACATTTACACAATACAAACCACATGCTTTCAGGTCGGTAAACTTACATCAAAACTCATCCCAATCACTATGTTGTGGAGCTCCATCCGTTCGGGGCTGTTCATTTCTATGGGGCCTGAAATACAAACAGAACAGTTCAATAAATAAGAGATTTTCTTTTTTTAAATGTGCTTGGGCTGTTTGAAAACAAAACCTGGGCTGCAGTCATTATAAAAAGTGTGTGTTGTTCCATTTCTTTGTTATTTTTTTGCAACAGCAGAGACACAAACTCAAGCCGTGTTGTGGGTGTGTCAAGGGTGCAACTAGTGAGAGTAACAGAAGTCCACTGGAGCATTGCTGCTGTCTGGCATGCAGCTTGCACAATAACATTTGATCTTTTAAGGCTTCGTCACAGAATGCAGAGAAATTAGATTTTTGATGGACTATCGTCTCTGAGTTGACCGACTGAGTTGACATCAGTCGGATTAAGGAAATATGTTCCATGGTTCAAATATATATGCTTGTTATGTTAAAAATGGGAATTGTAGAACAATCGCAAGTTCAATCACATTTAGCATCATCATAAAAATATTTGAACAAGTGTGATCATTTTTCAATCTCACCTAGCAGCCTTCAAACTATATAGTGTGATGTTTCAGTACAACATGTGCATACAAAAAAAGGGGTATATACTCTTATCTGGTAATTAAATATGAAGCTGGAGCAAGGAGTAGCATAGCTTAGCTAAAGACTAGAAGCTAGTCTCGGCTGTTTGTAGGTTAACAACCCTGCCTAGCAGCAGCTTTAAAGTTTAAACAAATAATGTGTTTGTTTATTTTTGTACAAAAAGGGAAGTGTTAAAAAGGAACATCATATTTTTATGGCGTTTAATGCCTAAGACCATTTATTTTTCGCGCACCAGCGACTCCCTGGTCAATAAAGTCACCTAGCTTCATGCTAACTAAACTGTCTCCTGGCTGTAGCTTCATATTCAACACGCACAGACATTAGAGTTGCATCATTTTCCTCAACAAACATAATCCTTATTTTATACATGTATGACGTCATGTACCCATGTTGCTATCTCTGCGCTGTTCGGGGTCTTGCCCGTACTGCTTGTTGGGCTTCATGTGCTCGGGCAGGGTGCCGGCTGTAAGTCCGTCTCCTCCTCCGAAGACCACCTATCTTCCCCGTGTCTCCACCTCCTTGATTCATCTCCGCTTCCTCCTCCAGCAGCTCTGCCTCTGTTCAGAGTCAACACAGGGCCAGAGAGTCAAACACAAATATAGGGCAGAGGTTGAAGGGCTAGAACACTATGATTGATTGGACACATATTGCAGCAGAAAAACCTAGAAACCTTTGCAGAAAACTGAGCTAATTAATGCTAAGCTCAGTGCACAAATCACTTAAACTGGATAATAGCCCATTATATTGCTTTTATACTTCCTTGCAAAAGCAGCGGTAAAGTAATTCATTGCATTAGAGCAGTGTTTCTCAAACTTTTTCATACCAAGGACCACTTAACCAATAAAAAAACACTCGCGGACCACCTAACTCCACAAATATCCAAAAATACAGTTTTTTGTAGAACAGATTACAAATCGCCTGAAGATTGTACAAACAAGTGGCAACATGTGTGATGAAGGTGTTGCGCTGGGCTATATCATGCAATCGAAAGTAAAACTTAAGCTCGCTCCATTGCGGAGATATTCCCGCGAGAGTGCGGAAAACTTACATTTATTTATTTATTTCAAATGTGAAATGTTACCAATATACTCACGGACCACTAGGGGGCGATCACGGACCACCAGTGGTCCGCGGACCACACTTTGAGAAGCACTGCATTAGAGCATGGTGTGTTGGAGGAAACACTTCAGAGATTAAATAAAGGAAAGAAGACAGGGAAGTGCATTCCTCTGCCTCCACACTTTGTCAACAAGGCTCTCTACTCACCCAGCTGTCGGAAATAATCTTCAATGCCGCTCCAGGAGTTTTGGTGATGAAGGACTTGACCAGGCCCCATGGCTGCTTCTTGTATTTCACATCGGTGTACACCCTGGCAGCACACCAGACATTTGTAAATGGCAAAGAGTCAAGAGATAAACTGACATAAGCCCCTTACCAGGTGTCAAGGCTGCTTTTTAAGACAAGCAACACAACACCATACTCATATGTACATTTATTAGCACTGGCATAGCATTTTCTCGCTGTCCCATCCTCGTGAACATGATCATATCTCAGTATTTCTTCTATTTTGGCACAAATATCAACTCAAGCACTCAAGGATAAGCTGATTAGATTTGGTGGTCACTGGGAAGTCATGTCCATCTCATTCTCATGATATCTTAGAAAACACCCATGCATATACTTCAAATGTGGACTACATGGACTCAAGGAGAAACTGATTACATTTGGTGTTAAAAGGTCAAGGTCAGTAATGCCTCACGTCACCTTTTTGGCTCCAACTCAAAAATGGATTTGCTTATTATTTCCACAAATAGAACAAACATGGATGCAAACTGTAACGCATGAAAGCGCATTGAGGTAATTATAGTTTGGGATGTTATAGTCCTGAGAGGTGCCAAAAAGAGATTTCCATGTTATGCAAATCTAACAGTCCCTACAGTAATCTGAAGGATGTTATCTCACCTTAGTCGACATTTCCGCTTCGAGTTGCTGATGATGTAGTACCGATTCTGAGTGTAGAAGTAATCGTGATAGGGAACGCTCGTAGTGTACACCTCCGAGTCCAAGGGTAGTACTGACCATCCCGGGATTCTTTGTACAGCGTCTGAGAGATAATTCAAGTACAAATGCAAGTTTATTATCAATTCAAGCATGTAACACACACATCTCACACTGGTATAAAAACACACCTGGTTCTCTGTAGCGGTGGAGAATTTTCCTACCAGGGGGTTGCTGATACTTATTGTGTAGTTCAGACT
>NW_022992212.1:0-61954 GCF_902827175.1 Gymnodraco acuticeps | reverse complement strand
TCTCTAAACGCTGCCATGTCTCCTCCTCAAGCTGCTGGATGTTTCTCTAAACGCTGCCATGTCTCTTCAAGCTGCTGGATGTTTCTCTAAAACGCTGCCATGTCTCCTCAAGCTGCTGGATGTTCTCTAAAACGCTGCCATGTCTCCTCAGCTGCTGGATGTTCTCTAAACGCTGCCATGTCTCCTCAAGCTGCTGGATGTTCTCTAAACGCTGCCATGCTGTCTCCTCAAGCTGCTGGATGTTCTCTAAACGCTGCCATGTCTCCTCAAGCTGCTGGATGTTCTCTAAACGCTGCCATGTCTCCTCAAGCTGCTGGATGTTCTCTAAACGCTGCCATGGGTCCTCCTCAAGCTGCTGGATGTTTCATCTAAAACGCTTGCCCATGTCGCCTCAAGCTGCTGTGAATGTTCTCTAACCTGCTATGTCCTCCTCAAGCTGCTGGATGTTCTCAACCTGCCAATGTCCGCCTCAAGCTGCTGTGATGTTCTCTAAACGCTGCCATGGTCTCCTCAAGGCTGCTGGAAGTGTTCTCTAACTAAACTCTGCCCATGTCTCCTCAAAGCTGCTGAGTGTTCTCTAAACGCTGCCATGTCCTCCTCAAGCTGCTGAGGTGTGTTCTCTAAACGCTTGCAATGTCTCCTCAAGCTGCTGGAATGGTCTCTAAACAAGCTGCCAGGTCTCCTCAAGCTGCTGAGTGTTCTCTAAACGCTGCCATGTCTCCTCAAGCTGCTGAGTGTTCTCTAAACGCTGCCATGTCTCCTCAAGCTGCTGGATGTTCTCTAAACGCTGCCATGTCTCCTCAAGCTGCTGATGTTCTCTAAACGCTGCCATGTCTCCTCAAGCTGCTGGATGTTCTCTAAACGCAGCCATGTCTCCTCAAGTTGCTGGATGTTCTCTAAACGCTGCCATGTCTCCTCAAGCTGCTGGATGTTCTCTAAACGCTGCCATGTCTCCTCAAGCTGCTGGATGTTCTCTAAACGCTGCCATGTCTCCTCAAGCTGCTGGATGTTCTCTAAACGCTGCCATGTTCTCCTCAAGCTGCTGGATGTTCTCTAAACGCTGCCATGTCTCCTCAAGCTGCTGATGTTCTCTAAACGCTGCCATGTCTCCTCAAGCTGCTGATTTTTCTCTAAACGCTGCCATGTCTCCTCAAGCTGCTGGATGTTCTCTAAACGCTGCCATGTCTCCTCAAGCTGCTGGATGTTCTCTAAACGCTGCCATGTCTCCTCAAGCTGCTGGATGTTCTCTAAACGCTGCCATGTCTCCTCAGCTGCTGGATGTTCTCTAACGCAGCCATGTCTCCTCAAGTGCTGGATGTTCTCTAAACGCTGCCATGTCTCCTCAAGCTGCTGATGTTCTCTAAAACGCTGCCATGTCTCCTCAAGCTGCTGGATGTTCTCTAAACGCTGCCATGTCTCCTCAAGCTGCTGATGTTCTCTAAACGCTGCCCATGTCTCCTCAAGCTGCTGGATGTTCTCTAAAACGGCTGCCATGTCTCCTCAAGCTGCTGGATGTTCTCTAAACGCTGCCATGTCTCCTCAAGCTGCTGAGTGTTCTCTAAACGCTGCCATGTCTCCTCAAGCTGCTGGAATGTTCTCTAAACGCTGCCATGTCTCCTCAACTGCTGGATGTTCTGTAACGCTGCCATGTCTCCTCCTCAAGCGGCTTGGACCAAGTTTCTCTAAACGCTGCTATGTCTCCTCAAGCTGCTGGATGTTACTCTAAACGCTGCCATGTCTCCTCCAGCTGCTGGATGTTCTCTAAAATGCTGCCATTTACTCCTCAAGCTGCGGAGTGTTCTCTAAACGCTGCCATGTTCTCCTCAAGCTGCTGGATGTTCTCTAAACGCTGCCATGTCTCCTCAAGCTGCTGGATGTTCTCTAACGCTGCCATGTCTCCTCAAGCTGCTGGATGTTCTCTAAACGCTGCCATGTCTCCTCAAGCTGCTGTGTGTTCTCTAAATGCTGCCATGTCTCCTCAAGCTGCTGGATGTTCTCTAAACGCTGCCATGTCTCCTCAAGCTGCTGAGTGTTCTCTAAACGCTGCCATGTCTCCTCAAGCTGCTGAGTGTTCTCTAAACGCTGCCATGTCTCCTCAAGCTGCTGGATGTTCTCTAAACGCTGCCATGTCCCTCAAGCTGCTGGTAGTTCTCTAAACGCTGCATGTCTCCTCAAGCTGCTGAGTGTTCTCTAAACGCTGCCATGTCTCCTCAAGCTGCTGAATGTTCTCTAAACGCTGCCATGTCTCCTCAAGCTGCTGAGTGTTCTCTAAACGCTGCCATGTTTCCTCAAGCTGCTGGATGTTCTCTAAACGCTGCCATGTCTCCTCAAGCTGCTGAGTGTTCTCTAAACGCTGCCATGTCTCCTCAAGCTGCTGAGTGTTCTCTAAACGCTGCCATGTCTCCTCAAGCTGCTGGATGTTCTCTAAACGCTGCCATGTCTCCTCAAGCTGCTTGATGTTCTCTAAACGCTGCCATGTCTCCTCAAGCTGCTGGATGTTCTCTAAACGCTGCCATGTCTCCTCAAGCTGCTGGATGTTCTCTAAACGCTGCCATGTCTCCTCAAGCTGCTGGATGTTCTCTAAACGCTGCCATGTCTCCTCAAGCTGCTGGATGTTCTCTAAACGCTGCCATGTCTCCTCAAGCTGCTGGATGTTCTCTAAACGCTGCCATGTCTCCTCAAGCTGCTGAATGTTCTCTAAATGCTGCCATGTCTCCTCAAGCTGCTGAGTGTTCTCTAAACGCTGCCATGTTTCCTCAAGCTGCTGGATGTTCTCTAAACGCTGCATGTCTCCTCAAGCTGCTGGATGTTCTCTAAACGCTGCCATGTCTCCTCAAGCTGCTGAGTGTTCTCTAAACGCTGCCATGTCTCCTCAAGCTGCTGGATGTTCTCTAGACGCTGCCATGTCTCCTCAAGCTGCTGGATGTTCTCTAAACGCTGCCATGTCTCCTCAAGCTGCTGGATGTTCTCTAAACCCTGCCATGTCTCCTCAAGCTGCTGAGTGTTCTCTAAACGCTGCCATGTCTCCTCAAGCTGCTGGATGTTCTCTAAACGCTGCCATGTCTCCTCAAGCTGCTGAGTGTTCTCTAAACGCTGCCATGTCTCCTCAAGCTGCTGGATGTTCTCTAAACGCTGCCATGTCTCCTCAAGCTGCTGAGTGTTCTCTAAACCCTGCCATGTCTCCTCAAGCTGCTGAGTGTTCTCTAAACGCTGCCATGTCTCCTCAAGCTGCTGGATGTTCTCTATAACGCTGCCATGTCTCCTCAAGCTGCTGAGTGTTCTCTAAACGCTGCCATGTCTCCTCAAGCTGCTGAGTGTTCTCTAAACGCTGCCATGTCCTCCTCAAGCTGCTGGATGTTCTCTAAACGCTGCCATGTCTCCTCAAGCTGCTGGATGTTCTCTAAATGCTGCCATGTCCTCCTCAAGCTGCTGGATGTTCTCTAAACGCTGCCATGTCTCCTCAAGCTACTGGATGTTCTCTAAACGCTGCCATGTCTCCTCAAGCTGCTGGATGTTCTCTAAACGCTGTCATGTCTCCTCAAGCTGCTGGATGTTCTCTAAACGCTGCCATGTCTCCTCAAGCTGCTGGATGTTCTCTAAACGCTGCCATGTCTCCTCAAGCTGCTGGATGTTCTCTAAACGCTGCCATGTCTCCTCAAGCTGCTGAATGTTCTCTAAACGCTGCCATGTCTCCTCAAGCTGCTGAGTGTTCCTCTAAACGCTGCCATGTCTCCTCAAGCTGCTGGATGTTCTCTAAACGCTGCATGTCTCCTCAAGCTGCTGGATGTTCTCTAAACGCTGCCATGTCTCCTCAAGCTGCTGAGTGTTCTCTAAACGCTGCCATGTCTCCTCAAGCTGCTGGATGTTCTCTAGACGCTGCCATGTCTCCTCAAGCTGCTGGATGTTCTCTAAACGCTGCCATGTCTCCTCAAGCTGCTGGATGTTCTCTAAACGCTGCCATGTCTCCTCAAGCTGCTGGATGTTCTCTAAACCCTGCCATGTCTCCTCAAGCTGCTGAGTGTTCTCTAAACGCTGCCATGTCTCCTCAAGCTGCTGGATGTTCTCTAAACGCTGCCATGTCTCCTCAAGCTGGAGATGTTTCTTTATGTGGAACATTTGGGTTTCTATATCTGCATCCTTTCTGAAGCTGCAGCACGTTCCTCCTGTTAGCCTCCGTACTCCTGGATGACACACTCGCCTAATTTAAATTTCCCTTTTTGCATCATTTCAAAAGTTTGCTTTAAAATTGAAACGCAGATTATGCTACACCATCCATGGTCCAACCGAACGTCCAGAGTTAGGCTGATGTCGTGTTTGAACCCAGCATTAATGTCTTATTTATAATGTGTAAACAAAATCATCTTTCAGGTAGTGTCAGAACCTCGGACACACACTAGCTGATGAGCGTCGCTTTAACAACAAGCCCCTCCCCTTTTCCCGGTGACTCAGAAGTCCTGGAGCCATTCATCTGCTGACGTGTGGGGAGGGTGGTGTCTTTTGTGGGGGCGGAGCCATGTGTGTGGGCGGAGCCATTTGTGTGAGAGGAGCCATTTGTGGGGGCGGAGTCATGTGTGGGGGCGGAGCCATTTGTGGGGGGCAAAGTCATGTGTGGGGGTGGAGCCATGTGTGTGAGAGGAGCCATGTGTGGGGGCGGAGTCATGTGTGGGGGCGGAGCCATGTACATGGGCGGAGCCATTTATGGGGGCAGAGTCTTGTGTGGGGTTGGGGCCATGTGCATGGGCGGAGCCATTTGTGGGGGCAGAGTCATGTGTGGGGGCGGAGCCATGTGCATGGGCAGAGTCATTTGTGGTGGCATAGTCATGTGTGGGGGCGGAGCCATGTGTATGAGAGGAGCCATGTGTGGGGGCAGAGCCATGTGTATGAGAGGAGCCATGTGTGGGGGCGGGGCCAGGAGATGTGTGACAGTCCTGGGCGGGTTCAGGCCTGTCATGTGACACCTGGTTTATCTCCACTGTTGGCCCCGCCCCCCTCTGCTGCACCTGACCAATAACCCAAGCGCATCCCGAGCAGCTGATACCATTTGACCCCACCCCCTCTCTCACCCGGCCCCTCCCCCTTCTGGCTGGCGCCCGATTGGCTCTCTGATTGGCTCTCTGATTGGCTCTCTGATTGTGTTGATGCACTTTCATCAGAGCGAGCGCAGCCAGGTCAGAGTGAGACGACGTGCTGTCAATCATCCTCCGGCCCAGAGCGATCGGACGGAGGGGCAGCGCCAGCCGGAGGCGGAGCCAGAAGCGGGAACGCAGAGGCTCGGATCGGGATCCCCGCCACGAGACGGAGACAGAGGCAGCCTGGAGAGGAACGTTTATTTATTTATCACCTTTCAACACGAGGCAATTCAAAGTGCTTTACAAAAATGAAAGACATTAAAGGTCTCCTATCATGTTATTTTAAGGCATATATTACAGGTCTCAGATATATGAAAAACAAGTCTCTTTAAACCCAGCATGAGGATGTTCAGATGTTCAGACCCAGAATGAGGATGTTTAGATGTTTAGACCCAGAATGAGGATGTTCAGATGTTCAGACCCAGAATGAGGATGTTTAGATGTTTAGACCCAGAATGAGGATGTTCAGATGTTCAGACCCAGAATGAGGATGTTCAGATGTTCAGACCCAGAATGAGGATGTTCAGATGTTCAGACCCAGAATGAGGATGTTTAGATGTTTAGACCCAGAATGAGGATGTTTAGATGTTCAGACCCAGAATGAGGATTGTTCAGATGTTCAGACCCAGAATGAGGATGTTTAGATGTTCAGACCCAGAATGAGGATGTTCAGATGTTCAGACCCAGAATGAGGATGTTTAGATGTTTAGACCCAGAATGAGGATGTTCAGATGTTCAGACCCATAATGAGGATGTTTAGATGTCAGACCCAGAATGAGGATGTTCAGATGTTCAGACCCAGAATGAGGATGTTTTAGATGTTCAGACCCAGAATGAGGATGTTTAGATTTCAGACCCAGAATGAGGATGTTTAGATGTTCAGACCCAGAATGAGGATGTTCAGATGTTCAGACCCAGAATGAGGAGTTTTAGATGTTCAGACCCAGAATGAGGGTGTTTAGATGTTCAGACCCAGAATGAGGATGTTTAGATGTTCAGACCCGAATGAGGATGTTTAGATGTTCAGACCCAGAATGAGGATGTTTAGATGTTCAGACCCAGAATGAGGATGTTCAGATGTTCAGACCCAGAATGAGGATTGTTCAGATGTTCAGACCCAGAATGAGGATGTTTAGATTTCATACCCAGAATGAGGATGTATCGAGATGTTCAGACCCAGAATGAGGATGTTTAAGATTTCAGACCCAGAATGAGGATGTTCAGATGTTCAGACCCAGAATGATGGATGTTCAGATGTTCAGACCCAGGAATGAGGATGTTTCAGATGTTCAGAACCAGAAATGAGGATGTTTCAGATGTTCAGACCCAGAATGAGGATGTTTAGATGTTCAGACCCAGAATGAGGATGTTCAGAGATGTTCAGACCCAGAATGAGGATGTTCAGATGTTCAGACCCAGAATGAGATGTTAGATGTTCAGACCCAGAATGAGGATGTTTAGATGTTTCAGACCCAGAATGAGGATGTTTAGATGTTCAGACCAGATGAGGATGTTCAGATGTTCAGACCCAGAATGAGGATGTTTCAGATGTTCAGACCCAAGAATGAGGATGTTTAGATGTTCAGGACCCAGAATGAGGATGTTTAGATGTTCAGACCCAGAATGAGGATGTTAGATGTTCAGACCCAGAATGAGGATGTTTAGATGTTCAAGACCCAGAATGAGGATGTTCAGGAATGAGGGTGTTTAGATGTTCAGACCCAGAATGAGGATGTTTAGATGTTCAGACCCAGAATGAGGATGTTTAGATGTTCAGACCCAGAATGAGGATGTTTAGATGTTCAGACCCAGAATGAGGATGTTTAGATGTTCAGACCAGAATGAGGATGTTTAGATGTTCAGACCCAGAATGAGGATGTTTAGATGTTCAGACCCAGAATGAGGATGTTTAGATGTTCAGACCCAGAATGAGGATGTTTAGATGTTCAGACCCAGATGAGGATGTTTTATGTTCAGACCCAGAATGAGGATGTTTAGATGTTCAGACCCAGAATGAGGATGTTTAGATGTTCAGACCCAGAATGAGGATGTTTAGATGTTCAGACCCAGAATTAGGATGTTCAGATGTTCAGACCCAGAATGAGGATGTTCAGATGTTCAGACCCAGAATGAGGATGTTCAGATGTTCAGACCCAGAATGAGGATGTTTAGATGTTCAGACCCAGAATGAGGATGTTTAGATGTTCAGACCCAGAATGAGGATGTTTAGATGTTCAGACCCAGAATGAGGATGTTCAGATGTTCAGACCCAGAATGAGGATGTTTAGATGTTCAGACCCAGAATGAGGATGTTTAGATGTTCAGACCCAGAATGAGGATGTTTAGAAGTTCAGACCCAGAATGAGGATGTTCAGATGTTCAGACCCAGAATGAGGATGTTTAGATGTTCAGACCCAGAATGAGGATAGACCTGTTGGAGCTGCGCTGCCTCCACGCTGGGATGTTTGCTGACGGACTGAAACACCACGGAGACGATGGAGGCGCGACGCTCGTTCTGCAGAAACAAACCCAGCCGGCACTCCAATAGGCTGAAGCTCTTCTCTGAGAGGAAGGCGGGGCTTAGCACGAAGAGGAGGCGGCGGCTTCGCTGCATTGCCTGCAGGATGCACTCTGATTGGTCTAAAGGGGGACAAACAGGAAGTGTCAGGAATAACGGATGACACAATACAAGACAGACGCGAAGAAGGGAAGCTCAGGAACACGTCGTAGAGTTAGGGAATGATCTGATGATATGAAGATGAAGAATGAGCTAAATAAAACAACAAATACTGTGGCAGAACGAAAAACCATCCTGTGCTCCTGGAGCCACATTTAAACACTGATTTAGACTAGTGTTTGAATCCATTATCGTGCAAACATCACACTCTCCTCGGAGCCACGAGACTCCGACAGAAACAGAATCACCTCGGAATAAACTTTAACAAAAACCATCAGCGTCTGACAGTGTTTCTAAAGATCACTCACCAATGAGAATGATCCAATGAAGATGAGACTCTGTTTGACCTTTTCCTGCGCTCTGATTGGCTGTTCAGCTTCAGCCAATCCCGGGTCGCAAAAAGGGCAGAAAAAAAGAAACCAAAACACCAATCGTAGCAAATCTTCACTTCCCGTCCGGTTCGAACGCACCATACGAGGTCCTGACTACCATGCTGTTGTCCGGATGCTAACTCATCGCTTGCTAATCGTAGCATTACGCCAGTAGAGAGAGCTGCTAACGAGGCTGCTGGAGCTATATATTGCTTTATAATATTTAAAGTAAAACATGTATTTACTTTTTGTTTATAGTGAATGATTGTTATTTAGTGTTGTTATTTGTTTGTATTCTTATATGTTGAAGGCATGTTAGGGCACCTGGTGTAATTGTGTATACATTGGAGACAGGTGGAGCACCAGGAGGGTAAGGGTTTTTACCAGGGTGAAGTCATAGGAAAGTCTTTAAGGAAAGGAATCGATAGGAAACCTGTTCATCGTTCTGTTGTTTATGATATTAGATCATTAAAGAAATCCACAAACTTAGATTTTCGGATCATTAACCCTGCGTACGATTGGCTAATCGAAGCCTCTAATGTTCAGTTAAGGATCTGTTTTATTTCGACATGATTGTGTCCGACACAGTGGCTCTAAACACATACTAAATGTGTGTGTTCGTGGACAGCTGAGAATAAGTGACTTTTTGATCTTCTGGAGGCAAAATAATAATTGTAAACGATATGAACATTATGATCCAAACGACATGGTGGAAGGAAGACATGAAATGAAGATGTTCACAAACCAGTCAATGAACAAAGCCTTTATTAAAAAGCAACATGAAGTGAATTACAGTCAAAATACAGTGAAATGCAAGAAGACGAAGTGCAGGATGCTTTCTCCCATTATCGCTAAGTGTAAAAGATGAAGAGCACAGTTTCCCTTAATCAACAGAAATATAAACCTTGATTAATTGCAGATGCATTTATACGATAAAACCATCTTTAAAATGAAACAGAGAAATGTAATGAACTTAAGAAACTAAATGTCTCTTTTTATCTTTATCGATTTGTTTCTGTCTTTGTATACATGTATGTATGTACATGTACGTATGTGCATGTGTGTAGGTATGCACACACATGTATGTGTATATGCGGGTATACATATGTGAGTATATGGGTACATGTATTACTGTTACTATTCTTTATTTCCTTATCTATTAATTTTCTTTTAATATTATCTTCTACATTACTTTACTTTGACCTATTTATTGAGTTATGTGATCTACTAGCTAGGCCCGGGAGGGGGAAAGGGAAAAACATAATATTGACTGTATAAATGTAAACTCATTGTGCCGGACTCAATAAGAATCAGGTGAGTTTAAAACATATATTTCTGACTCAAACACAATTCAAATCGCTGCTGTACATCCGAGGGTTGGTTTCCCTTCAACATGTTTACAAGTAGTTGTTAAAGTGTATCTTGCGTGATATCTTAAATCTCCCAACCTTATTTACATGCTTTTTAATGTGCAGTTCCTCTAACGGCCACTAGAGGAAGTCAATGGGAACTTCCCTCTAGAGGTGCAACTTAAATATAAAAAGTTAACGGTTCCCTGAGGGATATTACTAAATGTTAATTATCAGAACAAACCTTTAAAAACTAAGGACAAAAGTCTATGTACGTGTGTGTGTGGTGTGTGTGTGTGTGTGTGTGTGTGTGTGTGTGTGTGACCATTAACGAGGCTTTCATCTCCAAGTCTAACTTATACTAGGTGGATGCAATTCAAACAGAGGTTGTAAAAGGTCCAAAAATGATCTGGTTAATGTGTTTTGGTGTAAGAAGATGATTGACAGATGTCTCGGCCAATCAGCCGTCCATTTTTGGAGAAATGGTAGTGAGGAAACACTCGGTTTAAAAACACATTCACTGTGACTTCTTAGCACGATGCAGTGACAGGTAATACACATGGAGGTGAGACGTGGTCAGAGTGCAGGTGAAGGCGCTTCATGCTGATGAGACGACAAATAATACTGAGTTCATGAGAAAAGTAAATTCATCTGAGACGAAAGGCTTTTTTATTTCTATGTTTTCAGTACATTCGTCGTGGGTCTGGTCGAAAACGAAATGACTCTGCTTGAGTTATTGTTATCTCAGTTTCAACTCATCTGTGAACGTCTGTGGTCTCACGATGACATCACTTCCTGCACCATGTGACCGATGTGGGTCACGTCTAATCTGCAGACGTCACGTTAAAGTGAGACATTTCCAGTGGCGAGCCGTGACTTTTATACCCAGGCCCTCTGACCCCCACCCCTTCCCTCGAGTTATTACGTCACAGCGTATACTTCAGCGGAATATCAAAACAACGGCCCGGGGTGCAAAACGCATCAATGACAGCGACCCTCTACCACACAGAACAACACCTGTAAATAACCCTATTTGTGTTCTTTGACATTGAAAAGGATATTGCATTGTGTTTGTTACTTTCGTTGCAGTTGTATGTCTTAAGTGTAATATGGCATGCTTTTATTTTGAAGGCGAGTTAACAAAATAACTCCTGTTGACAGGAAGTTGTTGTTGTTATGGAAACAAGAAAAGTTTCACAGCGGGCGGAACTTGTCATAAAGTCCGTGATAATAACACCCACCCATTTAGAGGGAAGATATGATTGGTCAATTGTACTGTCATTTGACATTACTCTCTCGTGCAGTTACTATAGCAACCCTCTGTGAATTCATAGCTGGACCGCCTGGACGTCCAATCAGCTCCTCTCTTCAGTCAGAGACGAGCTTCTTTCATTTAACCCTTCACATTCCAACAGAAACTGAATAGGCAGATTTGAAGGATTTATTTCTTTGGAAATGTTATTTTAAATACAATTAAATCAAGTTATTTTGGTAAAACTAATGAAAAATATAACTAAAAATATAACTAAAAAAATATATAAAAAAATACATTATTTTTTTTAATGTTTTTAAATATTATTTTGTAGAATATTTTAGGCCCTCACAGAGGGCCCTCACAGAGGGCCTAGAGGGCCCTGACGGCTCGCCACTGGACATTTCTTTCTGGCTGTTCTGTTCTTGTTCTATTTTGCCTTCCTTAATAATGCTTTCTGCACGGCCCGCCACTTCCAAATAGAATCTGCTGCAGTTTAAAATATATACTCATTGTTGTAAGTGCTTTTTAGCTTTTAAGGTTATTTGTATAGTCACATTTACATTTGGTGTGTTTGTCTTTAGCATCCTTTTTTAATGCTAAATTGTTTCTTAAATATATATATTTTTATTATACTTATATTTCTTACTTTGCAACTTGTTTTTTATTACCCTTATATAATTCTTTTTTTTACCTAATCATACATGTTTTGGATTGTTAATGTTCGCAGCACCAGACCCCAAAGCAGAGTCCTTGTATGTGTGAACGAACCTGGCTATAAATCTGGTTCTGGTTCTGGTATGTGGAGCGTTGCAGTACACGGATCTGTCTTCTAGGGGTTGATTCCTCTACAGCAGCGCTGCTTTAATATTGATGTTGTAAATCTCCCTCAATGCAGACGACCATAATATTTATATCTGTATGACAAAATCTAACAGAGGTTAACCAACTACGGGACAGGGTTCAGGCCACATGTGAACATTCGGTCTCAAAGATTTGGACTTTTTTCTCAGAATTATAAAAAGGTTTCTGGGAATTTTGACTTTTTTTTCTCAGAATTTTGCAAATGAGTCCTGGCTCTGCGCTGCATCACGTTAAGATCAGGTAAGTCGACGCCACATGTGAACATTTGTCTTGAAACTTGGACTTTTTCTCAGAATAAAAAAAAAAGTCTACGCCGCGGCCTGGAAGACCTTCTGCGGGTGTTTGATGCTGTTGGTGATGAGGCCCGTCTGGGAGTTGGTGCTGTTCTGACTTTGCAGCCTCAGCCCCTTACCCCCCTCCTCCCCCCTCCCTCCCCCCCTCCTCACTGGAAGCTCCACCCTCAGCCTCTTCCAGAAGCGAGAGGTTAGATCTCTGGATTTGTCCCCCTGCCATCGGACCAGAGCCAGAACCACGCGGGCACTCCTGAGCTCGCGGACCAGGCCCCATCCCCCCCCCGGCTGGTACTGCACCAGGATGACCCTCAGCTGCCCCCCCCGGGCCATGCTGTCCAGCCCCACCTGCAGCTCCAGCAGAGCCTGGGACCCCCGTGAGGCGTAACCCGGGCCGAGGACCACCAGGAGGCGCCGGCTGCGAGACACGAAGCTCAGAGTCTCGTCTGTGATGGCTGGGAGAGAGGGGGTGAAGGGGGGGGGGGGGGGGGGGGGGTTGAGATGAAGGGTGACTCTGTTTCTGATAACTCTCACTGTCACACGTTAGTACTGTAGTATCAGTGTGTAGTATCAGTGTGTAGTATCAGTGTGTACTTGTAACCTCAGATGTTAGCGTAGAGCTGTTCAGGGCAGCAGTGTTAGCCATCATGTGAAGTTTGGGGCCATTGGGATGATTTTCCTTTAAGTTATGAGAAAACCATGTTTCATGGCGAGCATTGTGTTGCTATAGCAACGGCTTTTGATGAAATCTCCAAACTGACATGAATATGTCTTCAGGGCTGGACCGTTAGCACACGTGAAGTTTGAGCACTTTTGTGCATTTTCATGGGAGCAATATCGTGTTTTACGGTGAGGGCTTTTGAGAAAAACTCACGAGTGGCACATAGACATGTTCACTCGTCTCCGCACCTTAGATATACGTAGCGATTTTCGTTAGTTTACGTGAAAGGAAGTGGGCGTGGCTTGCATGTTTTTTTACGCAAAGTTCCGGAAATAAGAATCATAAATAATAATAATAATCCTATCGATATCAATAATGAATAGTGTGCGCATGTGTGTGTGTGAGTGTGTGTGTGTGAGCGTGTGTGTTGTAATGTGTGTTTCTGTGCTTTTGCCCATTGTTTTCCCTGTTCTGTGTGTTTGGCAGGATTACAGCAGGGTCTTCACCGACCCCCGCTCTCAGACCCTAGTACACAAAACCTCAGAATGAGAAGGTGTGTCCAAACTTTTGACTGGTACTGTACTTGTGTGTACTATGGTGCGGTAGGTGTGTGTACATCAGAGGTCGCGTTAACCGAATATATTCCGTCTATGACGGAATTTTTTTAACAATGACGGAAAAATCTGAAAGCAGTCCGTCATTTTGACGGATTAGAACAAACTCAGAACAGCGCCAAAGTTTCCCCGCAGCAGGGCTCCGGTGTTATGCCGTTATATCGTTTCCAGACCTAACTATGCCGTACAAATCATTGAAATGTCTGGGAGTTTATGCTTAACGCTGTGGCGCGCTCCCGCAAGGTGCAGTGGGCATGCATAACATGGCATAACACCGGCCCTAACAGTTCACAAGAGTGCTCTTCCCCCCCACCCCCCCCCCCGTCAGTTGTGTACAGACCGACGGGTAATAATGGATTTTGACGGAAATGTTACGATCCTGTCCGTCAAAATGAGTCTAGCACAACCTCTGGTGTACATGTACTTGTCAGGGTTTCCGCTAGGATTTTTTCTCGCCGGTCAAATGTCCGGGCAGAATTTATTTTATCGGACAAATTTGAAACTTACCGGTCATATTTCAATAATAATAATAAGAGTTGTGTAGCAGAGTTTCCGTTAGCGGGTAATCACCGGACTATGAGCAGATATGCTGATGTTTAAAACACAGTTAATGGGAGTCATTTTTATATTGCTTCAGTCTATAATCGTAACAGATCGAAAAATTCAGATTCATTTCCAATAAATGATTCCACAAACAACATAATTATTACATTCAAACAAACTACTTGTAGTAGATGAAGTACATTATTCAAAAGTTTACATTAACTTTGAATAATAACACGGGAGAAACGGATCCTCTCTTTTCCCCTCTCCCTCTCTCTCCCTCTCTCTCTCTCTCTCTCTCTCTCTCCTGACAGCCCGTCAGTTTCTCCTGCAGCTCGCTAAACAGTGGGCGGGGCTTCAGGTGATCATGCAGAGCTGCGTGTCTCGGTCTGACTCAGCAGCTGATCTGATCTCTCTCGCGTGTCCGGTTATACTTCACTCGCGTTTATGTCCATATCGATCAGATCCAGCTCTCCTGATCGGCCTTTATAGAGAGCACCGATCAAACTATTAACAGTGAATATCGGCCGATAATGACCGGCGGCAGATCTATCGGAGCCTCCCTAATTATTACCAGACATTTTGACCGGCAGGTTTTGAATTTACCGGTTTTTAATAAATGTTACCAGCTAAAAACCGGTAATTACCGGCTAACGGAAACCCTGGTACTTGTGTGTACTGTGGTGCGGTAGGTGTGTGTACATGTAGCCTACTTGTGTGTACTGTAATGCGGTAGGTGTGTGTACATGTACTTGTGTGTACTGTGGTGCGGTAGGTGTGTGTTCATGTACTTGTGTGTACTGTGGTGCGGTAGGTGTGTGTACATGTAGCCTACTTGTGTGTACTGTAATGCGGTAGGTGTGTGTACATGTACTTGTGTGTACTGTGGTGCGGTAGGTGTGTGTACATGTACTTGTGTGTACTGTAGTGCGGTAGGTGTGTGTACATGTACTTGTGTGTACTGTGGTGCGGTAGGTGTGTGTACATGTACTTGTGTGTACTGTGGTGCGGTAGGTGTGTGTACTTGTACTTACTCCCCCCCGGCAGGCTGTCTCTGTCGAAGATACACACAGAGTACCCCAGCTCGTTCTCCAGAACGCTGCGAAGAGTGGAGAGAACGAAGAGTTCCTCCTCACTGCCCCTCGCATAGGAGATGTACAAATCGTATTCCTTATCATCTACACACACACACACACACACACACACACACACACACACACACACACACACACACACACACACACACACACACACACACACACACACACACACACACACACACACACACACACACACACACACACACACACACACACACACCACACACACACACACACACACACACACACACACACACACACACACACACACACACACACACACACACACACACACACACACACACACACATTATTAAATTACATTTAGGAAGAGGAAGTAGAAGTACTCAGATCTTACAAAGTAGCAGAAAATGGAAATACTCTAGTACAAATACCTCAACATTGTACTTAAGTACAGCACTTGTACTTACTACTATTAATACACTACTGTATTAATAGTAGTAAACATATTTTAACTAGGGCCGGGACTCGATTAAAACAATTAATCTAATTAATTAGAGGCTTTGTAATTAATTAATCGAAATTAATCGCATTTTTAATCACATATAAATATTTGACCTGAGAACAGTGAGAAGCAATTTTTTTCACATGGATTTTAGTATACCATTAGGCGCATTCACACCGCAGTACTTTTCCCACAAAGGTTCATGAGAACTTGGTTCATGAGAACTCTTTGAACCTGGGGGTGGATTAGGCAAATGAAGCCGTTGACGTCACTTCTTCTTCTTCTGCTTTGGGTTTACTGGCAGGCCGCAAACCACCCAAAGTCCCCGGCCGGAAGTCCCCGGAGTTGGGGACTGGCTTCAGTAGAAGCTGCTGGGACTCCCAGCAGCTTCTACTGAAGCCTTCCGAGTAAATCGCCAGAACGCCGACACCTCCTCATCTCCACCGCTCCCATGTTTTATTTTGTGTTGCCATAAGTTAGTCTCTCTGCGTTTCTGCGCTGGGCTAATGCTAATACGAGGATAATAAAATGGCGGCTTCACAAAACTTTTTGGGAGTTTTACGGGGCGTGGTTTGCAATCCGCCCAGCCAATCAGAAATATAGCTCTTTTCTCACAAGAGAGCCGTACGAAAGTCCCTGCTCTCTAGCAGCTCTCTGCTCTCTAGCAGGGACTTTCGTGGGGGTAAAAAAGGTTCTCATGAACTAATTTTAGTACCGGCTCTTTTTGGTGTGAACGCGATAAAAGAGGCTAACGTCCACGCTAGCTTCCACGCTAGCTGCTATATGTTTTGCATTGAGGTGATACTTGAGGCTTGATGTGCTGCGGTGATATGCGAATTCCTTTTTGCATAATTTGCACACAACCGTGCTCTTATCGACGCTTCCATCCGTCCGTTTTTTAAAACAACATTTCCCACTGTTGTTCACTGTGGTTTGTTGTTGTCTGAAGTCATGAACGTTAGTTGGTGCTCCAGTATAATCGGTACGCCTGAAACTCATCCAGTGAGAAACGTTCCGCGGTGCAAAAATAAGTGCGATTAAAATGCGTTAATTTTTTTAACGCGTTAATTTTTGTGTAATTAATTAATCTTAATTAACGCGTTAAAGTCCCGGCCCTAATTATAACTAATATCTCAGATTGAGGCTTTCTTTCCAAATAAAAGCCCCATAGAGTAACTGAATACCAACAGGACGATCATGAAGAGGCCCGTACTGTAACGTATACTTACAGAAAACGCCTGGTGAGGCTTGTTTTTCAAAATAAAAGCCCTAGACAGTATGCGATTAAAATGCGTTAATTTTTTTAACGCGTTAATTTTTGTGTAATTAATTAATCTTAATTAACGCGTTAAAGTCCCGGCCCTAATTTTAACATATGACTATTATATATATGTACTTAATGTTCTCAGAGTTGAACTCTCTGTTCAGAAACAGAGTTCAGATCGACTGATTCCTCAGAAAGAAGCGTCTTGTTTACGTCACATGATCAGATCAGTTTCCACCTCCCTCTCTACGTCACATGATCAGATCAGTTTCCACCTCCCTCTCTGCGTCACATGATCAGATCAGTTTCCACCTCCCTCTCTACGTCACATGATCAGATCAGTTTCCACCTCCCTCTCTGCGTCACATGATCAGATCAGTTTCCACCTCCCTCTCTGCGTCACATGATCAGATCAGTTTCCACCTCCCTCTCTACGTCACATGATCAGATCAGTTCCACCTCCCTCTCTACGTCACATGATCAGATCAGGTTCCACCTCCCTCTCTGCGTCACATGATCAGATCAGTTTCCACCTCCCTCTCTACGTCACATGATCAGAATCAGTTTCCACCTCCCTCTCTGCGTCACATGATCAGATCAGTTTCCACCTCCCTCTCTGCGTCACATGATCAGATCAGTTTCCACCTCCCTCTCTGCGTCACATGATCAGATCAGTTTCCACCTCCCTCTCTACGTCACATGATCAGATCAGTTTCCACCTCCCTCTCTGCGTCACATGATCAGATCAGTTTCCACCTCCCTCTCTGCGTCACATGATCAGATCAGTTTCCACCTCCCCTCTCTGCGTCACATGATCAGATCAGTTTCCACCCTTCCCTCTCTACGTCACAATGATCAGATCAGTTTCCACCTCCCTCTCTGCGTCACAGGATCAGATCAGTTTCCCACCTCCCGCTCTGCGTCACATGATCAGATCAGTTTCCACCTCCCTCTCTGCGTCACATGATCAGATCAGTTTCCACCTCCCTCTCTGCGTCACATGATCAGATCAGTTTCCACCTCCCTCTCTGCGTCACATGATCAGATCAGTTTCCCACCTCCCTCTCTGCGTCACATGATCAGATCAGTTTCCACCTCCCTCTCTGCGTCACATGATCAGATCAGTTTCCACCTCCCTCTCTGCGTCACATGATCAGATCAGTTTCCACCTCCCTCTCTACGTCACATGATCAGATCAGTTTCCACCTCCCTCTCTACGTCACATGATCAGATCAGTTTCCACCTCCCTCTCTACGTCACATGATCAGATCAGTTTCCACCTCCCTCTCTACGTCAACAATGATCAGATCAGTTTCCACCTCCCTCTCTACGTCACATGATCAGATCAGTTTCCACCTCCCTCTCTGCGTCCATGATCAGATCAGTTTCCACCTCCCTCTCTACGTCACATGATCAGATCAGTTTCCACCTCCCTCTCTACGTCACATGATCAGATCAGTTTCCACCTCCCCTCTACGTCACATGATCAGATCAGTTTCCACCTCCCTCTCTGCGTCACATGATCAGATCAGTTTCCACCTCCCTCTCTGCGTCACATGATCAGATCAGTTTCCACCCCTCCCTCTCTGCGTCACATGATCAGATCAGTTTCCACCTCCCTCTCTACGTCACATGATCAGATTCAGTTTCCACCTCCCTCTCTACGTCACATGATCAGATCAGTTTCCACCTCCCTCTCTACGTCACATGATCAGATCAGTTTCCCACCTCCCTCTCTGCGTCACATGATCAGATCAGTTTCCACCTCCCTCTCTACGTCACATGATCAGATCAGTTTCCACCTCCCTCTCTGCGTCACATGATCAGATCAGTTTCCACCTCCCTCTCTACGTCACATGATCAGATCAGTTTCCACCTCCCTCTCTGCGTCACATGATCAGATCAGTTTCCTCCTACCCTCCCTCTCTGCGTCACATGATCAGATCAGTTTCCACCTCCCTCTCTACGTCACATGATCAGATCAGTTTCCACCTCCCTCTCTGCGTCACATGATCAGATCAGTTTCCACCTCCCTCTCTGCGTCACATGATCAGATCAGTTTCCACCTCCCTCTCTGCGTCACATGATCAGATCAGTTTCCACCTCCCTCTCTACGTCACATGATCAGATCAGTTTCCACCTCCCTCTCTGCGTCACATGATCAGATCAGTTTCCACCTCCCTCTCTACGTCACATGATCAGATCAGTTTCCACCTCCCTCTCTACGTCACATGATCAGATCAGTTTCCACCTCCCTCTCTGCGTCACATGATCAGATCAGTTTCCACCTCCCTCTCTACTCAGGAAGTCAAACTCTAAACATGTAAAGGTCAGAAAGCCCTCGATGTTGATCTGCAGCAGAGCGTCTCTGAGGGACAGAGTGAACATCTATACAGACACACTGAGAGTCTCACAGAGTGACGCTCACAGAGTGACACAGAGTGACACAGAGTGACTCTCTCAGAGTGACTCAGAGTGACTCTCTCAGAGTGACTCAGAGTGACTCTCTCAGAGTGATACAGAGTGACGCTCACAGAGTGACTCAGAGTGACTCAGAGTGACGCTCACAGAGTGACTCAGAGTGACACAGAGTGACTCAGAGTGACACAGAGTGACTCAGAGTGACTCAGAGTGACTCAGAGTGACACAGAGTGACTCAGAGTGACGCTCACAGAGTGACTCAGAGTGACTCAGAGTGACTCAGAGTGACGCTCACAGAGTGACTCAGAGTGACACAGAGTGACTCAGAGTGACACAGAGTGACTCAGAGTGACTCAGAGTGACTCAGAGTGACACAGAGTGACTCAGAGTGACGCTCACAGAGTGACTCAGAGTGACACAGAGTGACTCAGAGTGACACAGAGTGACACAGAGTGACTCAGAGTGACTCAGAGTGACTCTCTCAGAGTGATACAGAGTGACTCTCTCAGAGTGACTCAGAGTGACGCTCACAGAGTGACTCTCTCAGTGTGATACAGAGTGACTCAGAGTGACTCTCTCAGAGTGATACAGAGTGATGCTCACAGAGTGACTCTCTCAGAGTGACTCTCTCAGAGTCCTACGGGAGTCACGAGGGAGGCAAAGAGGAGACAAATCCTACTCTGATTGGATTTGCTACTCTGATTGAGCTGGTGTCTTATTTCTCTTTTATTTGGTTGTTTAGCCCCTCAGGCTATAATCATGTGTATTTTCTCCATTCCTGTTTATGTGTCTTCTCGCAATTATCACTGGCCCCGTGTATCTCGTAATCGATATAACCGGCCTGCTCTCGTCTATCCCACGTGCTCCACTGAGATCCAACATCTAGTTTCAGGCGGCCTGTGGAACTGCCAGTCAGCTGTTCCTAAGGCTGACTTCATCTCTGGCTACGCCTCCCTGCAGTCTCTGGATTTCCTTGCTCTCACTGAGACCTGGATTACTCCATCCAACACATCCACCCCAGCAGCTCTCTCCACTGCATATTCCTTCTCCCATACACCCAGACCCACTGGCAGAGGAGGTGGCACTGGTCTCCTGCTCTCTCCCAAATGGAGCTTTTCCCTCTTCAAGCTACCTAACTTCACTCCTTCCACCTTTGAATTCCATGCCGTCACAGTAACCCATCTTATACAGTTAACCATTGTTGTTCTCTACCGTCCACCAGGCGCCTTGGGGGACTTCTTGGAGGACTTCTTGGAGGAATTAGATCATCTCCTCTCACTCATCCCTGAAACTGGCCCTCCCGCTGTACTTCTCTGAGACTTCAACCTCCAGACGGGGAAGATAGACGAACTAACATCTCTGTTAACCGCCTTTGCTTTCTCACTGTCTCCGTCCCCACCGACTCATAAAGCTGGCAATGTCCTTGATCTCATATTCTCAAGGAACTGCGCTACTTCTAACCTCTCTGTAAACCCGCTCCACACATCCGATCACTTCTTCATTTCATTCTCTCTACCCCTTTCCAAACATAACAAACTAATCTCTTCTCATCCTGCACTTGTCCGCCGTAACCTTCGTTCCCTCTCCCCCTCTACCTTTACCTCATCGGTGCTCTCAGCCCTCCCTTCCTCTGACTCGTTCCAACTCCTGCCTTCAAACTCTGCTGCAGAATCTCTCCTCTCTACTCTCTCATCCACTCTGGACTCTCTCTGTCCTCTCACATCTCGGCAGGCTCGTCAGTCCCCTCCTGCTCCCTGGCTAAATGATGCACTGCGTGCTAATAGAACCGTCCTTAGGGCAGCAGAGCGGAAATGGTGGAAATCCAAACACCGTGACGACCTCCTAAACTATCAGGCTCTCCTCTCCTCTTTCTCTGCTTCGATCTCTCAGGCAAAAAGCACTTTCTTTCAAGATAAGATCCAATCTTCCTATTCCAATCCTAAAAAACTATTCTCCATCTTCTCCACCCTCTTGGACCCTCCAAAAGCTCCTCCCCCCTCCTCACTTCTGTCAAACGACTTTGTTACCCACTTTGAAAAAAAGGTTGATGATATTCGCTCTTCTTTTTCTGACTCACCTTTACTCACCGCTGGGTCACCAGACCCTCCTTCCACCAACACACTAACCTCCTTTTCCCCTCTCTCTCCAAGTGAGGTTCTTACCCTCATTACCTCTGCCCGCCCTACCACCTGTCCTCTGGACCCTATCCCTTCAAACCTCCTTCAGACTATCGCTCCTGATATTCTACCGTTTCAAACCCATTTCATCAACACTTCTCTAACTTATGGTCACTTTCCAAACAGTCTCAAGGAGGCAAGAGTAAACCCTCTCCTAAAGAAACCCACTCTCAACCCGTCTGATGTTATAAACTACAGGCCTGTCTCTCTCCTCCCGTTCCTGTCTTTAGATAACTCTCCTGTTATCTCCATCAGAAAAACCTTCTGGATCCGCACCAGTCTGGTTTCAAGGCAGGTCACTCCACAGAAACTGCTCTCATTGCTGTCACGGAGGAACTGCACACTGCCAAAACTGCATCCCTCTCCTCTGTCATCATCCTATTGGACCTGTCTGCTGCATTCGACACGGTGAATCATCAGATCCTCCTTCGCACTCTCCAAGAACTTGGAGTTTCAGGCTCTGCACTTTCCCTCCTCACCTCATACCTCAAAGACCGTACCTACAGGGTGACTTGGAGAGGGTCTGAGTCCGACCCTTGTCAATTAACTACAGGGGTCCCTCAGGGCTCTGTTCTTGGTCCCCTCCTCTTCTCCCTGTTAACAAACTCGCTCGGATCAGTCATTAGCCCGCATGGTTTTTCTTACCACTGCTACGCTGACGACACCCAATGAATTCTCTCCTTTCCCCGCTCAGAGACCCAGGTCGTTGCACGCATCTCTGCTTGTCTAGCTGACATCTCTCAGTGGATGTCTGCTCATCACCTCAAGCTCAACCTTGACAAGACTGAGCTGCTCTTCCTTCCGGGAAAAGATTGTCCCACTCTTGACCTAACAATCAACATCGGCACCTCAGTTGTTTCCCCGACTCAGACTGCAAGGAATCTGGGTGTGACCCTAGATAACAACCTGTCCTTCACTGCAAACATTGCTGCTACAACCCGCTGCTGCAGATACACGCTTTATAACATCAGGAAGATACGTCCCCAGCTGACACAGAAAGCGACGCAGGTTCTGGTCCAGGTTCTCGTCATCTCACGCCTAGACTACTGCAACTCCCTCCTGGCTGGTCTACCTGCATGTGCCATCCGACCTCTGCAGCTCATCCAGAATGCAGCGGCTCGCCTGGTCTTCAACCTTCCTAAATGTTCCCACACCACTCCGCTCCTCCGCTCCCTTCACTGGCTTCCGGTAACTGCTAGAATCCACTTCAAGACACTGGTACTTGCGTACCATGCTGCGAATGGATCTGGCCCTTCCTACATCCAGGACATGGTTAAACCGTACACCCCAGCACGTGCACTACGCTCTGCATCAGCCAAACGACTCGCTGCACCCTCGCTGCGAGGGGGACCCAAGTTCCCATCGGCGAAAACACGTGGGTTTGCTATCCTGGCTCCAGGATGGTGGAATGAGCTCCCCATTGACATCAGGACAGCAGATAGCTTGCACATCTTCCAGACTGAAAACTCATCTCTTTCGACTCCACTTCGAGCGATAGAACTATTAACAAAGCACTTATATACTAATAAAGGACTGGATTACCTAAAGCCAGTTGAGTAGCACTTGAAATGTTTGGCTCTATGAAACCTGATGTACTTTATGATTCTGTTTTCTTCAAGTTTGTGTCTTCCTGGTCGAATGCACTTATTGTAAGTCGCTTTGGATAAAAGCGTCAGCTAAATGCAATGTAAAGAGTGATACAGAGTGACACTCACAGAGTGACGCTCACAGAGTGACGCTCACAGAGTGACTCTCTCAGAGTGATACAGAGTGATGCTCACAGAGTGACGCTCACAGAGTGACGCTCACAGAGTGACTCTCTCAGAGTGACTCTCTCAGAGTGACTCTCTCAGAGTGATACAGAGTGATGCTCACAGAGTGATGCTCACAGAGTGATGCTCACAGAGTGATGCTCACAGAGTCTCACAGAGTGAATCTCTCAGAGTGATACAGAGTGACTCTCTCAGAGTGATACAGAGTGATGCTCACAGAGTGACTCTCTCAGAGTGATACAGAGTGACGCTCACAGAGTCTCACAGAGTGACTCTCTCAGAGTGATACAGAGTGACGCTCACAGAGTGATGCTCACAGAGTGACGCTCACAGAGTGACTCTCTCAGAGTGATACAGAGTGACTCAGAGTGACTCTCTCAGAGTGATACAGAGTGATGCTCACAGAGTGACGCTCACAGAGTGACGCTCACAGAGTGACGCTCACAGAGTGACTCTCTCAGAGTGACTCTCTCAGAGTGATACAGAGTGACGCTCACAGAGTGACTCTCTCAGAGTGACTCTCTCAGAGTGATACAGAGTGACGCTCACAGAGTGACGCTCACAGAGTGACGCTCACAGAGTGACTCTCTCAGAGTGATACAGAGTGACTCAGAGTGACTCTCTCAGAGTGATACAGAGTGATGCTCACAGAGTGACGCTCACAGAGTGACGCTCACAGAGTGACGCTCACAGAGTGACTCTCTCAGAGTGACTCTCTCAGAGTGATACAGAGTGACGCTCACAGAGTGACTCTCTCAGAGTGACTCTCTCAGAGTGATACAGAGTGACGCTCACAGAGTGACGCTCACAGAGTGACGCTCACAGAGTGACTCTCTCAGAGTGACTCTCTCAGAGTGATACAGAGTGATGCTCACAGAGTGACGCTCACAGAGTCTCACAGAGTGACTCTTTCAGAGTGATACAGAGTGATGCTCACAGAGTGACTCTCTCAGAGTGATACAGAGTGACGCTCACAGAGTCTCACAGAGTGACTCTCTCAGAGTGATACAGAGTGATGCTCACAGAGTGACTCTCTCAGAGTGATACAGAGTGATGCTCACAGAGTCTCACAGAGTGACTCTCTTAGAGTGATACAGAGTGACTCTCTCAGAGTGATACAGAGTGATGCTCACAGAGTGACTCTCTCAGAGTGATACAGAGTGATGCTCACAGAGTGACGCTCACAGAGTGACGCTCACCTGTGTGCCGCTCGTCGGTGCCGAACCAGGACCTGTAGAGCAGCAGCAGCTCCAGCCAGAAGACGTGATAGATGATGAAGAGGAGCAGCATGAGGACGAGGGTCGCCCCGAGGCCGACGCCCAGCTCCACCGAGGGCACCCACACTGGAGGAGATACAACACGTTACAATACAATACGTTAGTTTGTATTAAAGGGATCCAGAAATAAAACACAAACTGGTTTCAGGTTTTTTTTTAACTTTATTTTCCTTTTTCTTAGGATATATACAAATATATAAAAAACATGTCCATGAAGTGTTTTGCTCAAAATACCCATGCCTCATCCCCCTCTATTTCAGTCCTGTTACTAAAGTGCTGATTCTGGGTCTGTTGCTTTAAAGAACTCATCAGGAGGATTCTACCCAGATACCCATATCATGTTCCAAACCACATCAAGGATTATTTCTGAAAGAGTATGGAGCTCAAACTCAAGAAAAGAAAGAGGGTTTATTTCCTGACACTTAGTGAGTCTCCTGTCACACCGGGGACACACCGGGGACGCACCGGGGACGCACGGGGACGCACCGGGGACACACCGGGGACACACCGGGGACGCACGGGGGACGCACCGGGGACGACCCGGGAACGCACCGGGGACACACGGGGGACACACCGGGGACACACGGGGACACACCGGGGACGCACGGGGACGTACCGGGGACGCACGGGGACACACGGGGGACACACCGGGGAGACACGGGGGACACACAGGGACACACCGGGGACACACCGGGGAGACACGGGGGACACACGGGGACACACGGGGACACACCGGGGACGCACGGGGACACACCGGGGACACACCGGGGACGCATGGGGACACACTGGGGACACACGGGGGACACACCGGGGAGACACGGGGGACACACGGGGACACACCGGAGACACACCGGGGAGACACGGGGGACACACCGGGGACACACCGGGGAGACACGGGGGACACACAGGGACACACCGGGGACACACCGGGGACACACCGGGGAGACACCGGGGACACACCGGGGAGACACGGGGGACGCACGGGGACACACGGGACACACACGGGGGACACACCGGGGAGACACGGGGGACACACGGGGACACACGGGGACACACCGGGGAGACACCGGGGACACACCGGGGACACACCGGGGACGCACCGGGGAGACACCGGGGACACACCGGGGAGACACGGGGGACGCACGGGGACACACCGGGGACACACCGGGGAGACACACCGGGGAGACACCGGGGACATACCGGGGACACACCGGGGACACACCGGGGACACACCGGGGACACATTTTAAATGATAAACGGACAAATGGTTAAAATCACATTACAAAAACCTCAAACCAAACATGAAACAGAAACACACAGATGAAGGGTAGTCATGGCTTCAGGCTGTGTTTTTACCCGCAGGTGACCATCGTCTTTAAGAGCTAATTGATAATGCTAAAAAACAACCTCTGGAGGTCTCGTACTAAAAGCTTCTTTGGACCATAAACCCCGTCTTCCTCGTTTTAATGTGAAACTTCAGCAGGAAGTGTTTAACGGCTGCATCTTAGCAGATGTATCATACGGAGAGAGCAGAGAGATGGAAGATCTCCCCATAGGTAGTGAAGGCGCCAGAATGCTACTTAGCATGAGTTCTTTATTTGTATTAGTTGTTCTTTATTTGTATTAGTTGAGCACTTCAATCGTCACATGGTCGTGGTTTGTGTATTCATGTCACCTGTTACATGTCGGGGGGCGGGTGACAGAGGGTGAGCTAGCGTTGACATTGTTTCTGTTGATCTTTTTGGTCCTTCTAAGTTATTGTTTGATTTTGTTTATTAAACATCTTCAACCTTTGGAGCGTCAGTATGGACTTTCTCACTGAAAAGGCGTCGCAGCAAAAAGCTCAGCCTCTCGGCGACTTGAATTGAGCCGCCACGTGTAGAGTTAAACGTTGACAGGAAGGAGAGGAGCTTCCTGGCTCCCCTCCACAATAAAAGCCTCACCCTCCAGCTGCAGGGCGGCTCTGCGGGTCTGGACCCCTTCCTCGTTCTTGACGGAGCAGTTAAACTCCCGGTTCAAGTCCTCGGAGGAGAAGTCCTGGATCAGCAGAACGCTCTCCTCCGTACGGTCGCCGTGGTCGTCGCTCAGCAGCCTGAAACATAGGGACGAGGAATAAAACACGAAGAATAAAACACGGAGAATAAAACACGGAGAATAAAACACGGAGAATAAAACACGGAGACGCAGTGAAATACACGAGCAATACATCCTGCAAGAAGAAGAAAAAGAAATGAAGGTACATTTCAAAAGAAAAGCTGTAAAACAGAATTCACTGAACTTAGAAACCATATTATCCATACATGATAACAGTTAGAAACAAGAAGGGGATGAGTTAGGAAATAAGGAAAACAGAAATAAAACAAAAAGAGGGGACAAATTGTAAAAGGAAAAATGGAAGAAATAAAATAAACAGAAAATATTGAAAAAATGAAGAAATGAAAAATAAGATAAATAAGAAGAAAACTGAAAGAAAGGGAAAAAGAGGGAACAAGAAAAACAAAAGAAATAAAAAGAAAAAATTGATAAAAAAGACCCATGTCGTATATTTCAAAATAAAGCTCTCACACGAACATACAAAGAGACGGACTGGAGATCTAATGCTACCCATCACTCCTGCATCGAGTTCAGATTCAGAAGAGATGAAGGAAGAAGACGAACAAAACACACACACACACACACACACACACACACACACACACACACACACAACACACACACACACACACACACACACACACACACACACACACACACACACACACACACACACACACACACACACACACACACACACACACACACACACACACACACACACACACACCACACACACACACACACACACACACACACACACACACACACACACACACACACACACACACACACACACACACACACACACACACACACACACACACACACACACACACACACACACTAAATGCCAGGATTGAGCCACGTAGTAGATTTCAAAATAAAGCACTCGGACGTCGTAAACCCGGCCTGTCCGTGACCTGCAGATTTAAAACGAGCCATAAATCCTGCACGCATGACCCCGCTGAGCTCTGCCATATAAATATTCATATATTTCATGCACTGCACTTGTTCCTGGCAATCCTAAAGTCTACGTTTGGGTTTGGTCCAGGACTGCTGGGTGAACCGAAGGAAGCACGAAATCTATTTCACTCTCTTGTTTTCGAGGTGGAAACTCCACATATAATCACCTTCTGGTAAGAAATGAAGAAATATACCAGCTTCAACCAAAGTTATGTTCTTTAATAAAGAGTTATAGCATTTAACAGAATCAATATATTTCCATCTGGAAGGCCAGATAACCTGGACCAATGTGTGCTCAAGACATCTCTCCATCAAACAAATGACAAGACTCTTTAAGGGAAGAGAGCAACAGATGGGAAGGGGAACAGCCAAGAGTGGTGGCTCCACGGGGTTACGGGATGATGATTGGCCTGACACCGGTCACACCTTCTGTTGAATGAGAACAAGAGGAAGCCAGTCTGTGTTGAAGGTGTGAAGAAGCTGTAGCTCACATCCAACTGAAACATTTAAACCATGAAGAAGCTGTAGCTCACATCAAACTGAAACATTTAAACCGTGAAGAAGCTGTAGCTCACATCAAACTGAAACATTTAAACCGTGAAGAAGCTGTAGCTCACATCAAACTGAAACATTTAAACAGTGAAGAAGCTGTAGCTCACATCAAACTGAAACATTTAAACCGTGAAGAAGCTGTAGCTCACATCAAACTGAAACATTTAAACCATGAAGAAGCTGTAGCTCACATCAAACTGAAACATTTAAACCGTGAAGAAGCTGTAGCTCACATCAAACTGAAACATTTAAACCGTGAAGAAGCTGTAGCTCACATCAAACTGAAACATTTAAACCGTGAAGAAGCTGTAGCTCACATCAAACTGAAACATTTAAACCGTGAAGAAGCTGCAGCTCACATCAAACTGAAACATTTAAACAGTGAAGAAGCTGTAGCTCACATCAAACTGAAACATTTAAACCGTGAAGAAGCTGTAGCTCACATCAAACTGAAACATTTAAACCGTGAAGAAGCTGTAGCTCACATCAAACTGAAACATTTAAACCGTGAAGAAGCTGTAGCTCACATCAAACTGAAACATTTAAACCGTGAAGAAGCTGTAGCTCACATCAAACTGAAACATTTAAACCGTGGGAAAAACACAAGAAAGAAAGTTACAGTGACACATCTCATTGAATGAGACTCAGGATGCATTTCTGCGATAGTAGAGTTGAAAGAGGGAGACAGAGGGGAGAGAGGGAGGGGAGAGAGAGGGGAGACAGAGGGGAGAGAGAGGGGAGACAGAGGGGAGAGAGAGGGGAGAGAGGGGAGACAGAGGGGGAGAGAGAGGGGAGACAGAGGGAGAGAGAGGGGAGACAGAGGGGAGAGAGAGGGGAGACAGAGGGGAGACAGAGGGGAAACAGAGGGGAGACAGAGGGGAGACAGAGGGGAGACAGAGGGGAGAGAGAGGGGAGACAGAGGGGAGACAGAGGGGAGAGAGAGGGGAGACAGAGGGGAGACAGAGGGGAGAGAGAGGGGAGACAGAGGGGAGACAGAGGGGGGGAGAGAGGGGAGAGAGAGGGGAGACAGAGGGGAGAGAGAGGGGAGACAGAGGGGAGATGGCTCGGGATTCGAACCGGCTTACTGGGCAGCGGTCTCCTCGTACCTGTTAGTTTTGGAGAAGCGGTCGGGCAGCTTGTCCAGAGTCTTCCCGTCCACCGTCCACCAGAGGTCCCAGGGAGTGTCTTCCAGGTACGGGAGCAGAGCTTTGCAAACCAGACGCACCTCGGAGTCTGGATCACAGCAAGAAGATTAGTGTCATAACAAACTACCTTCAACTGAACAGCGACAAATCTGATATCATCATAATCGGACCCCCATTCCGCACCAACACCACTCAGAACTTCAACCTCACCCTTGACAACACCACTCTAACCCCCTCTCCTCACATTCGCAGCCTTGGAGTAATCTTGGACAGCCAGCTCAAATTTGACAAACACACAAACCACATCACCAGGACTGCCTTCTTCCATCTGAAAAACATTGCCCGCCTCCGCCCCTCACTCACCTTCCCGGCTGCTGAAACCCTCATCCACGCATTTGTCACTTCAAGACTGGACTACTGCAACAGCATCCTGTATGGTTCATCATCCAAAATCCTAAATAAACTACAATACATCCAGAACTGCGCTGCCCGCCTCCTCACCAACACCCGCTCCAGAGACCACATCACCCCCGTCCTTCAAAACCTGCACTGGCTCCCTGTTCGTCAACGAATACACTTCAAAATCCTTCTGCTAACACACAAAGTTCTCAATAACCAGGCTCCCCCCTACCTCTCTGACCTGATCCACCACTACACCCCTTCCCGCAGCCTTCGCTCATCAGAAGCGAACCTCCTCTCTATCCCCAAGAAAACCAAGCTCCGAACCTGGGGGGATAGAGCCTTCTCCATCGCTGCCCCCCACCCTCTGGAACTCCCTCCCACAACACATCAGAGACTGCACTGACCCCCCCACTTTCAAAACACTGACCAAAACACACCTCTTCAGACTGGCTTTTAATCTGTGAATTATGCTGTATTGCTGTTTTAATAACTTTTAAATGTTATTTTATCTTGTTTTAATAACTTTTAAATTCTATTTTATCATGTTTTATCACCACTGTAAAGCGTCTTTGAGCACCTGGAAAAGCGCTTTGAAATGCAATGTATTATTATTATTATTATAGGAATATAATCTGACAGTTACAGTAAGTCACTTTGAGTCTCTTTGAAGTCCCACTTTGAGTCACTTTGAGTCTCTTTGAAGTCTCTTTGAGTCTCTTTGAAGTCTGTTTGAAGTCTCTTTGAAGTCACTTTGAGTCTCTTTGAAGTCACTTTGAGTCTCTTTGAAGTCACTTTGAGTCTCTTTGAAGTCTCTTTGAAGTCACTTTGAGTCTCTTTGAGTCTCTTTGAAGTCACTTTGAGTCTCTTTGAAGTCTCTTTGAGTCTCTTTGAGTCTCTTTGAAGTCTCTTTGAAGTCACTTTGAGTCTCTTTGAAGTTATTTTGAGTCTCTTTGAAGTCACTTTGAAGTCACTTTGAGTCTCTTAGAAGTCACTTTGAATCTCTTAGAAGTCACTTTGAGTCTCTTTGAAGTCTCTTTGAAGTCTCTTTGAAGTCTCTTTGAAGTCACTTTGAGTCTCTTTGAAGTCACTTTGAGTCTCTTTGAAGTCACTTTGAGTCTCTTTGAAGTCACTTTGAAGTCACTTTGAGTCTCTTTGAAGTCACTTTGAGTCTCTTTGAAGTCTCTTTGAGTCTCTTTGAAGTCACTTTGAGTCTCTTTGAGTCTCTTTGAAGTCACTTTGAGTCTCTTTGAAGTCACTTTGAGTCTCTTTGAAGTCACTTTGAGTCTCTTTGAAGTCACTTTGAGTCACTTTGAGTCTCTTTGAAGTCACTTTGAGTCTCTTTGAAGTCTCTTTGAGTCTCTTTGAAGTCACTTTGAGTCTCTTTGAAGTCTGTTTGAAGTCTCTTTGAGTCTCTTTGAAGTCTCTTTGAGTCTCTTTGAAGTCACTTTGAGTCTCTTTGAAGTCTCTTTGAAGTCTCTTTGAAGTCACTTAGAGTCTCTTAGAAGTCTCTTTGAGTCTCGTTGAAGTCACTTTGAGTCTCTTTGAAGTCAGTTTGAGTCTCTTTGAGTCTCTTTGAAGTCTCTTTGAGTCTCTTTGAAGTCACTTTAAAGTCACTTTGAGTCTCTTTGAAGTTATTTTGAGTCTCTTTGAAGTCACTTTGAGTCTCTTAGAAGTCTCTTAGAAGTCTCTTTGAAGTCTCTTTGAAATCTCTTAGAAGTCACTTTGAGTCTCTTAGAAGTCACTTTGAAGTCACTTTGAGTCACTTAGAAGTCACTTTGAGTCTCTTAGAAGTCACTTTGAAGTCACTTTGAGTCTCTTAGAAGTCACTTTGAGTCTCTTTGAAGTGACTTTGAGTCTCTTAGAAGTCACTTTGAGTCACTTAGAAGTCACTTTGAGTCTCTTTGAAGTGACTTTGAGTCTCTTAGAAGTCACTGAGAGTCTCTTAGAAGTCTCTTAGAAGTCACTTTGAAGTCACTTTGAGTCACTTAGAAGTCACTTTGAGTCTCTTAGAAGTCACTTTGAAGTAACTTTGAGTCTCTTAGAAGTCACTTTGAGTCACTTAGAAGTCACTTTGAGTCTCTTTGAAGTGACTTTGAGTCTCTTAGAAGTCACTTTGAGTCACTTAGAAGTCACTTTGAGTCTCTTTGAAGTGACTTTGAGTCTCTTAGAAGTCACTTTGAGTCTTAGAAGTCTCTTTGAAGTTATTTTGAGTCTCTTAGAAGTCTCTTTGAAGTCACTTTGAGTCACTTAGAAGTCACTTTGAGTCTCTTAGAAGTCACTTTGAAGTCACTTTGAAGTCACTTTGAGTCTCTTAGAAGTCACTTTGAAGTCACTTTGAGTCTCTAAGAAGTCACTTTGAGTCTCTTAGAAGTCACTTTGAAGTCACTTTGAAGTCACTTTGAGTCTCTTTGAAGTCTTAGAAGTCACTTTGAAGTCACTTTGAGTCTCTTAGAAGTCACTTTGAGTCTCTTAGAAGTCACTTAGAAGTCACTTTGAGTCTCTTAGAAGTCACTTTGAGTCTCTTTGAAGTCTCTTTGAAGTAACTTTGAAGTCACTTTGAGTCTCTTAGAAGTCACTTTGAGTCTCTTTGAAGTTATTTTGAGTCACTTTGAGTCTCTTAGAAGTCACTTTGAGTCTCTTAGAAGTCACTTTGAAGTCACTTTGATTCTCTTAGAAGTCACTTTGAAGTCACTTTGAAGTCACTTTGAAGTCACTTTGAGTCTCTTAGAAGTCACTTTGAAGTCACTTTAAGTCTCTTAGAAGTCACTTTGAGTCACTTAGAGTCTCTTAGAAGTCACTTAGAGTCTCTTAGAAGTCACTTAGAGTCTCTTAGAAGTCACTTTGAGTCTCTTAGAAGTCACTTTGAGTCTCTTAGAAATCACTTTGAGTCACTTTGAGTCTCTTAAAAGTCACTTAGAGTCTCTTAGAAGTCACTTTGAAGTCACTTTGAGTCTCTTAGAAGTCACTTTGAGTCTCTTAGAAGTCACTTTGAGTCTCTTAGAAGTCTCTTTGAAGTTATTTTGAGTCTCTTAGAAGTCTCTTTGAAGTCACTTTGAGTCACTTAGAAGTCACTTTGAGTCTCTTAGAAGTCACTTTGAGTCTCTTAGAAGTCACTTTGAGTTTCTTTGAAGTCTCTTTGAAGTCACTTTGAGTCTCTTAGAAGTCACTTTGAGTCTCTTAGAAGTCACTTTGAAGTCACTTTGAGTCTCTTAGAAGTCACTTTGAAGTCACTTTGAAGTCACTTTGAGTCTCTTATAAGTCACTTTGAAGTCACTTTAAGTCACTTTGAAGTCACTTTAAGTCTCTTAGAAGTCACTGAGAGTCTCTTAGAAGTCACTTAGAAGTCACTTAGAGTCTCTTAGAAGTCACTTAGAGTCTCTTAGAAGTCACTTTGAGTCTCTTAGAAGTCACTTTGAGTCTCTTTGAGTCTCTTAGAAGTCACTTAGAGTCTCTTAGAAGTCACTTTGAGTCTCTTAGAAGTCACTTTGAGTCTCTTAGAAGTCACTTTGAGTCTCTTAGAAGTCACTTTGAGTCACTTTGAGTCTCTTAGAAGTCACTTAGAGTCTCTTAGAAGTCACTTTGAGTCTCTTAGAAGTCACTTTGAGTCACTTTGAGTCTCTTAGAAGTCACTTTGAGTCTCTTAGAAGTCACTTTGAGTCACTTTGAGTCTCTTTGAAGTCACTTTGAGTCTCTTTGAAGTCACTTTGAGTCTCTTTGAAGTCACTTTGAGTCTCTTAGAAGTCACTTTGAGTCTCTTTGAAGTCACTTTGAGTCTCTTAGAAGTCACTTTGAGTCTCTTAGAAGTCACTTTGAGTCTCTTAGAAGTCACTTTGAGTCTCTTAGAAGTCACTTTGAAGTCACTTTGAAGTCACTTTGAGTCACTTTGAGTCTCTTAGAAGTCACTTTGAGTCTCTTAGAAGTCACTTTGAAGTCTCTTAGAAGTCACTTTGAGTCTCTTAGAAGTCACTTTGAAGTCACTTTGAAGTCACTTTGAGTCACTTAGAGTCACTTTGAAGTAAAAAAATAACATAATAAGAAAAAGGGGGAAGTCCGGAACAGTAAGACAAACCAGTTAATAAATAAATAAAAGAGGGGAAAAGGAAAAACAAAAGAAAAAAGACGGAAAAGGAGAATATGATAAAAAAGAAATACATTTCAAATAAGAAGAGCTAAACATGACACACGTGGTACGGCATCAGAATAGACGGACTGCCAGTGAACCTGGAGATGTAGAACTACCCATGAATCCTGCACGTTAAGATTCAGATTAAGAAGAGATGAAAGAATCTTTTGAGTCTCTTTGAAGTCATTTTGAGGTCATCTTGAGTCTCTTAGTAGTATTTTGAGGTCATCTTGAGTCTCTTAGTAGTATTTTGAGGTCATCTTGAGTCTCTTAGTAGTATTTTGAGGTCATCTTGAGTCTCTTAGTAGTATTTTGAGGTCATCTTGAGTCTCTTAGTAGTTGTCTTTTGTGTGACTTAGTAGAAATCCTTTTCAGTTTTAATTTTCTGTATTTTTTTGGTCCTTATTGTCGTTTTGCATGTCTTTCGAAATCATTTTTGTGTCATCACCACCAGTGATACTGTGTGTGTTGGTGAGCGTGCGTGATGGTGTGTGTGTGTGTGTGTGTGATGGTGTGTGTGTGATGGTATGTATGTTGATCTGTGTGTTGTTGTGTGTGTGTGTGTGTGTGTGTGTGTGTGTGTGATGGTGTGTCCTAACGGCCTGTTCTTATTGGACGAGCTCCTGCAGCTAATTCTTCTCGCTCTGTTAGCGTTGAATCTGCCGCGAGGAGACGCTCTCAGGAAACCAATCTAGAGAAGTTCAGAGTGTGTGTGTTGGTGTGTGTGAGTGTTGGTATGTGTGTTGGTGTGTGTCGGTGTGTGTGTTAGTGTGTGTGTTGGTGTGTGTGTGTGTGTGTGATGGTGTGTGTTAGTGTGTTGTTGGGTGTGGTGATGGTGCTGTGTGTTGGTTGTGTTGGTGTTTGGTGTGTATGTGTGTGGTGTGAGTGTTGGTACTGTGTTTGGGTGTGTGGTGGTGTGGTGTTGTTTCTGTGGTGTGTTGGTGTGTTGTGGTGTGGTGTGCTGGTGTGTTTCGTGTGTGTGTTGGTGTATGTAGCTGGTGTGTTGTTGGTGTGTGTGTCTGTTGGTGTGTGTGTGTGCGTGTTGGTCTTGTGTGTTGTGTGTGTCTGTGTTGGTGTGTTGGTGTTGTGATTGGTGTTGTGTGTGTGGTGTTGTGGTGGTGTGGTGTTGTGGTGGTTGTTGTGTGTGTGCTGTGTTGGTGTGTATGTGTGTGTGTGTTGGTGTGTGTGTGTTGGTGTGTGTGTGTGTGTGTGTGGGTGTGTGTGTGTGTTTGGTGTGTTTGGTGTGTGAGTGCTGGGTGTGGTGTGTGTTGGTGTGTGAGCCTGCCGGTGGAGCTGCCATAAACCCCCATAAGTGAGGAACACATGAAGCTCCATCTGGCCGCGGCATGGGGGGTGATTAACATCGCATTCATCACTGGAGCTCTGTTGCAACGCTGCGGAGAAACTGCAGCTGCATCAGAACCTCACTGAGAACAGGAGAAAGAGTCAGGGGCCGGTTCATCAGAACCTCACTGAGAACAGGAGAAAGAGTCAGGGGCCGGTTCATCAGAACCTCACTGAGAACAGGAGAAAGAGTCAGGGGCCCGGTTCATCAGAACCTCACTGAGAACAGGAGAAAGAGTCAGGGGCCGGTTCATCAGAACCTCACTGAGAACAGGAGAAAGAGTCAGGGGCCGGTTCATCAGAACCTCACTGAGAACAGGAGAAAGAGTCAGGGGCCGGTTCATCAGAACCTCACTGAGAACAGGAGAAAGAGTCAGGGGCCGGTCATCAGAACCTCACTGAGAACAGAAGAAAGAGTCAGGGGCCGGTTCATCAGAACCTCACTGAGAACAGGAGAAAGAGTCAGGGGCCGGTTCATCAGAACCTCACTGAGAACAGGAGAAAGAGTCAGGGGCCGGTTCATCAGAACCTCACTGAGAACAGGAGAAAGAGTCAGGGGCCGGTTCATCAGAACCTCACTGAGAACACGAGAAAGAGTCAGGGGCCGGTTCATCAGAACCTCACTGAGAACAGGAGAAAGAGTCAGGGGGGCCGGTTCATCAAACCTCACTGAGACAGGAGAAAGAGTCAGGGCCGGTTCATCAGAACCTCACTGAGAACAGGATAAAGAGTCAGGGGCCGGTTCATCAGAACCTCACTGAGAACAGGAGAAAGAGTCAGGGGCCGGTTCATCAGAACCTCACTGAGAACAGAGAAAGAGTCAGGGTCCGGTTCATCAGAACCTCACTGAGAACAGGAGAAAGAGTCAGGGGCCGGTTTCATCAGAACCTCACTGAGAACAGGAGAAAGGGTCAGGGCCGGTTCAATCAGAACCTCACTGAGAACAGGAGAAAGAGTCAGGGGCGGTTCATCAGAACCTCACTGAGAACAGGAGAAAGAGTCAGGGGCCGGTTCATCAGAACCTCACTGAGAACAGGAGAAGAGTCAGGGGCCGGTTCATCAGAACCTCACTGAGAACAGGAGAAAGAGTCAGGGGGCCGGTTCATCAGAACCTATCTGAGAACATGAGAAAGAGTCAGGGGCCGGTTCAATCAGAACCTCACTGAGAACAGGAGAAAGAGTCAGGGGCCGGTTCATCAGAACCTCACTGAGAACAGAAGAAAGAGTCAGGGGCCGGTTCATCAGAACCTCACTGAGAACAGGAGAAAGAGTCAGGGGCCGGTTCATCAGAACCTCACTGAGAACAGGAGAAAGAGTCAGGGGCCGGTTCATCAGAACCTCACTGAGAACAGGAGAAAGAGTCAGGGGCCGGTTCATCAGAACCTCACTGAGAACAGAAGAAAGAGTCAGGGGCCGGTTCATCAGAACCTCACTGAGAACAGGAGAAAGAGTCAGGGGCCGGTTCATCAGAACCTCACTGAGAACAGGAGAAGAGGCAGGGGCCGGTTCATCAGAACCTCACTGAGAACAGGAGAAAGAGTCAGGGGCCGGTTCATCAGAACCTCACTGAGAACAGGAGAAAGAGTCAGGGGCCGGTTCATCAGAACCTCACTGAGAACAGGAGAAAGAGTCAGGGCCGGTTCATCAGAACCTCACTGAGAACAGAGAAGAGGTCAGGGGCCGGTTCATCAAACCTCACTGAGAACAGGAGAAAGAGTCAGGGGCCGGTTCATCAGAACCTCACTGAGAACAGGAGAAAGAGTCAGGGGCCGGTTCATCAGAACCTCACTGAGAACAGGAGAAAGAGTCAGGGGCCGGTTCATCAGAACCTCACTGAGAACAGGAGAAAGAGTCAGGGCCGGTTCATCAGAACCTCACTGAGAACACGAGAAAGAGTCAGGGGCCGGTTCATCAGAACCTCACTGAGAACAGGAGAAAGAGTCAGGGGGCCGGTTCATCAGAACCTCACTGAGAACAGAGAAAGAGTCAGGGGCCGGTTCATCAGAACCTCACTGAGAACAGGAGAAAGAGTCAGGGGCCGGTTCATCAGAACCTCACTGAGAACAGGAGAAAGAGTCAGGGGCCGGTTCATCAGAACCTCACTGAGAACAGGAGAAAGAGTCAGGGGCCGGTTCATCAGAACCTCACTGAGAACAGGAGAAAGAGTCAGGGGCCGGTTCATCAGAACCTCACTGAGAACAGGAGAAAGAGTCAGGGGCCGGTTCATCAGAACCTCACTGAGAAACAGGAGAAAGAGTCAGGGGCCGGTTCATCAGAACCTCACTGAGAACAGGAGAAAGAGTCAGGGGCCGGTTCATCAGAACCTCACTGAGAACAGGAGAAAGAGTCAGGGGCCGGTTCATCAGAACCTCACTGAGAACAGGAGAAAGAGTCAGGGGCCGGTTCATCAGAACCTCACTGAGAACAGGAGAAAGAGTCAGGGGCCGGTTCATCAGAACCTCACTGAGAACAGGAGAAAGAGTCAGGGGCCGGTTCATCAGAACCTCACTGAGAACAGGAGAAAGAGTCAGGGGCCGGTTCATCAGAACCTCACTGAGAACAGGAGAAAGAGTCAGGGGCCGGTTCATCAGAACCTCACTGAGAACAGGAGAAAGAGTCAGGGGCCGGTTTCATCAGAACCTCACTGAGAACAGAAGAAAGAGTCAGGGGCCGGTTCATCAGAACCTCACTGAGAACAGGAGAAAGAGTCAGGGGCCGGTTCATCAGAACCTCACTGAGAACAGGAGAAAGAGTCAGGGGCCGGTTCATCAGAACCTCACTGAGAACAGGAGAAAGAGTCAGGGGCCGGTTCATCAGAACCTCACTGAGAACACGGAGAAAGAGGTCAGGGGCCGGTTCATCAGAACCTCACTGAGAACAGGAGAAAGAGTCAGGGGCCGGTTCATCAGAACCTCACTGAGAACAGGAGAAAGAGTCCGGGGCCGGCTCATCAAGAACCTCACTGAGAACAGGAGAAAGAGTCAGGGGCCGGTTCATCAGAACCTCACTGAGAACAGGAGAAAGAGTCAGGGGCCGGTTCATCAGAACCTCACTGAGAACAGGAGAAAGAGTCAGGGTCCGGTTCATCAGAACCTCACTGAGAACAGGAGAAAGAGTCAGGGGCCGGTTCATCAGAACCTCACTGAGAACAGGAGAAAGGGTCAGGGGCCGGTTCATCAGAACCTCACTGAGAACAGGAGAAAGAGTCAGGGGCCGGTTCATCAGAACCTCACTGAGAACAGGAGAAAGAGTCAGGGGCCGGTTCATCAGAACCTCACTGAGAACAGGAGAAAGAGTCAGGGGCCGGTTCATCAGAACCTCACTGAGAACAGGAGAAAGAGTCAGGGGCCGGTTCATCAGAACCTATCTGAGAACATGAGAAAGAGTCAGGGGCCGGTTCATCAGAACCTCACTGAGAACAGGAGAAAGAGTCAGGGGCCGGTTCATCAGAACCTCACTGAGAACAGAAGAAAGAGTCAGGGGCCGGTTCATCAGAACCTCACTGAGAACAGGAGAAAGAGTCAGGGGCCGGTTCATCAGAACCTCACTGAGAACAGGAGAAAGAGTCAGGGGCCGGTTCATCAGAACCTCACTGAGAACAGGAGAAAGAGTCAGGGGGCCGGTTCATCAGAACCTCACTGAGAACAGAGAAAGAGTCCAGGGGCCGGTTCAATCAGAACCTCACTGAGAACAGGAGAAAGAGTCAGGGGCCGGTTCATCAGAACCTCACTGAGAACAGGAGAAAGAGTCAGGGGCCGGTTCATCAGAACCTCACTGAGAACAGGAGAAAGAGTCAGGGGCCGGTTCATCAGAACCTCACTGAGAACAGGAGAAAGAGTCAGGGGCCGGTTCATCAGAACCTCACTGAGAACAGAGAAAGAGTCAGGGGCCGGTTCATCAGAACCTCACTGAGAACAGGAAGAAAGAGTCAGGGGCCGGTTCATCAGAACCTCACTGAGAACAGGAGAAAGAGTCAGGGGCCGGTTCATCAGAACCTCACTGAGAACAGGAGGAAAGAGTCAGGGGCCGGTTCATCAGAACCTCACTGAGAACACGAGAAAAGAGTCAGGGCCGGTCAATCAGAACTCCACTGAGAACAGGAGCAGAGAACGAGTCAGGGGGGCCGGTCATCAAACCTCACTGAGAACAGGAGAAAGAGTCAGGGGCCGGTTCATCAGAACCTCACTGAGAACAGGAGAAAGAGTCAGGGGCCGGTTCATCAGAACCTCACTGAGAACAGGAGAAAGAGTCAGGGCCGGTTCATCAGAACCTCACTGAGAACAGGAGAAGAGTCAGGGTCCGGTTCATCAGAACCTCACTGAGAACAGGAGAAAGAGTCAGGGGCCGGTTCATCAGAACCTCACTGAGAACAGGAGAAAGGGTCAGGGGCCGGTTCATCAGAACCTCACTGAGAACGGAGAAGAGTCAGGGGCCGGTTCATCAGAACCTCACTGAGAACTGGAGAAAGAGTCAGGGGCCGTTTCATCAGAACCTCACGAGAACAGGAGAAAGGTCAGGGGCCGGTTCATCAGAACCTCACTGAGAACCTGGAGAAAGAGTCAGGGGCCGGTCATCAGAACCTCACTGAGAACAGGAGAAAGAGTCAGGGTCCGGTTCATCAGAACCTCACTGAGAACTGGAGAAAGAGTTCAGGGGGCCGGTTCATCAGACCTAACTGAGAACAGGAGAACGAGTCAGGGTCCGGTTCATCAGAACCTCAACTGAGAACCGGGAGAAGAGTCAGGGTCCGGTCATCAGAACCTCACTGAGAAACAGGAGAAAAGGGTCAGGGGCCGGTTTCATCAGAACCTCACTGAGAACAGGAAGAAAGGTCAGGGGTCCGCTTCATCAGAATCTCACTGAGAACAGGAGAAAGGTCAGGGCGGTTCATCAGAACCTCACTGAGTACAAGGAGAAAGAGTCAGGGTCGTTTCATCAGAACCTCACTGAGTAACAGGAGAAAGAGTCAGGGGCAGGTTCATCAGAACCTCACTGAGAACAGAAGAAAGAGTCAGGGGCCGGTTCATCCAGAATCTCACTGAGAACAGGAGAAAAGGGTCAGGGTCCGCTTCATCAGAATCTCACTGAGAAACAGGAGAAAGAGTCAGGGGCCGGTTCATCAGAACCTCACTGAGAACAGGAGAAAGGGTCAGGGGCCGGTTCATCAGAACCTCACTGAGAACAGGAGAAAGAGTCAGGGGCCGGTTCATCAGAACCTCACTGAGAACTGGAGAAAGAGTCAGGGGCCGGTTCATCAGAACCTCACTGAGAACAGGAGAAAGAGTCAGGGGCCGGTTCATCAGAACCTCACTGAGAACAGGAGAAAGGGTCAGGGGCCGGTTCATCAGAACCTCACTGAGAACTGGAGAAAGAGTCAGGGGCCGGTTCATCAGAACCTCACTGAGAACAGGAGAAAGAGTCAGGGTCCGGTTCATCAGAACCTCACTGAGAACTGGAGAAAGAGTCAGGGGCCGGTTCATCAGAACCTAACTGAGAACAGGAGAAAGAGTCAGGGTCCGGTTCATCAGAACCTCACTGAGAACAGGAGAAAGAGTCAGGGTCCGGTTCATCAGAACCTCACTGAGAACAGGAGAAAGGGTCAGGGGCCGGTTCATCAGAACCTCACTGAGAACAGGAGAAAGGGTCAGGGTCCGCTTCATCAGAATCTCACTGAGAACAGGAGAAAGAGTCAGGGGCCGGTTCATCAGAACCTCACTGAGTACAGGAGAAAGAGTCAGGGTCCGGTTCATCAGAACCTCACTGAGAACAGGAGAAAGAGTCAGGGGCCGGTTCATCAGAACCTCACTGAGAACAGAAGAAAGAGTCAGGGGCCGGTTCATCAGAACCTCACTGAGAACAGGAGAAAGAGTCAGGGTCCGGTTCATCAGAACCTCACTGAGAACAGGAGAAAGAGTCAGGGGCCGGTTCATCAGAACCTCACTGAGAACAGGAGAAAGAGTCAGGGGCCGGTTCATCAGAACCTCACTGAGAACACGAGAAATAGTCAGGGGCCGGTTCATCAGAACCTCACTGAGAACAGGAGAAAGAGTCAGGGGCCGGTTCATCAGAACCTCACTGAGAACAGGAGAAAGAGGCAGGGGCCGGTTCATCAGAACCTCACTGAGAACAGGAGAAAGAGTCAGGGGCCGGTTCATCAGAACCTCACTGAGAACTGGAGAAAGAGTCAGGGGCCGGTTCATCAGAACCTCACTGAGAACAGGAGAAAGAGTCAGGGTCCGGTTCATCAGAACCTCACTGAGAACAGGAGAAAGAGTCAGGGGCCGGTTCATCAGAACCTCACTGAGAACAGGAGAAAGAGTCAGGGGCCGGTTCATCAGAACCTCACTGAGAACAGGAGAAAGAGTCAGGGGCCGGTTCATCAGAACCTCACTGAGAACAGGAGAAAGAGTCAGGGCCGGTTCATCAGAACCTCACTGAGAACAGGAGAAAGAGTCAGGGCCGGTTCATCAGAACCTCACTGTTCATCAGAACCTCACTGAGAACAGGAGAAAGTAGTCAGGGGCCGGTTCATCAGAACCTCACTGAGAACACGAGAAAGAGTCAGGGGCCGGTTCATCAGAACCTCACTGAGAACAGGAGAAAGAGTCAGGGGCCGGTTCATCAGAACCTCACTGAGAACAGGAGAAAGAGTCAGGGGCCGGTTCATCAGAACCTCACTGAGAACAGGAGAAAGAGTCAGGGGCCGGTTCATCAGAACCTCACTGAGAACAGGAGAAAGAGTCAGGGGCCGGTTCATCAGAACCTCACTGAGAACAGGAGAAAGAGTCAGGGTCCGGTTCATCAGAACCTCACTGAGAACAGGAGAAAGAGTCAGGGGCCGGTTCATCAGAACCTTACTGAGAACAGGAGAAAGGGTCAGGGGCCGGTTCATCAGAACCTCACTGAGAACAGGAGAAAGAGTCAGGGGCCGGTTCATCAGAACCTCACTGAGAACAGGAGAAAGAGTCAGGGGCCGGTCATCAGAACCTTACTGAGAACAGGAGAAAGGGTCAGGGGCCGGTTCATCAGAACCTCACTGAGAACAGGAGAAGAGTCAGGGGCCGGTTCATCAGAACCTCACTGAGAACAGGAGAAAGAGTCAGGGGCCGGTTCATCAGAACCTCACTGAGAACAGGAGAAAGAGTCCCATTGGCAGAAGGAAGAACGGAGAGAAATATGTGGAAATAAAACCATGAATAAAATGTTACCTCTCATTTATCAGATATGAAGAATTCATTTTCAAACATCGATCAAAGCCGATCTTAAAAAGATGAACCAAACGCCCGTCTGAGACTCCTCAGCGTCATGTCGCTTTTAGACGCTTTCATCCAAAGCGACTCACATACTCGATACTGTGGGCACTTTGGGGTGAAGCGTCTCAGGGACACAACGACATGCTGACTGCAGTGGGGTTTGAACCTGTGACGCCCTGACCCCGACACCAACGCACTACCCACTGCACCACAGCCTCCCTGTGTTATGATCAGCCCTCGATGATGTTCTCTTGTTATGAAATGTTTCCTCATAAATGATGCGGTGAGCAGGAGGACAGAATTACGTCTGAACTGACGCCGTGTTGCTTTTCTATAGGTTGTAGATACGAGCATGGTTTTATATACTATCACGTTTAATCGTGTTTTATGCCGTTTGCTAAGACTTGATAAGTCGCTCGTAAAACACAGGAGGTATGGAAGCTAAGAACACCATGTGGTCAATTGTACAGCTGATATAACACATTAGTTGTGTTTCCTCTAACTGGTGGATTATGGAGATAGAGTTGCTGATCGACAGCTGGGACACAAACCACCAAATACAAACACATAATTCAGATCAGTCGTCATGACTCCACTCCGGAGGGATTCCCCGATCACTTCTTACAGTCTCTCATCAAGGGGGGTCTCCTGTCCCCGGTGCAAACACACTGCCTGAGGAAGGCTGTGTGTATTGTTTTTGTCATGAACCTTTTTCGGACCAATTATTTATGTTGGTGACGATCCGACCTCCATGCTGCTACTCTGGTTCAAACTGCATCCACCAAACAATATGATTTATCTCCACCTCCCCAAAATAACCCACATCTGACACGGTGTGAGACGTCTGTTTTAGCTTTCTGTCGTCATTTCCTGCGATCTCCTTCATGCAGTCAGTCAGAATGAATGAATGAATGAATGAATGCATGAATGAATGAATGCATGAATGAATGCATGAATGAATGAATGCATGAATGAATGAATGAATGAATGAATGAATGAATGCATGAATGAATGGATGGATTAATGGATGGATTAATGAATGAATGGATTAATGCATGAATGGATGAATGGATGGATGAATGAATGGATGGATTAATGAATGAATGGATGGATTAATGAATGAATGGATTAATGGATGAATGGATGAATGAATGAATGGATGAATGAATGGATGAATGAATGGATGAATGGATGAATGAATGGATTAATGAATGGATGAATGGATTAATGAATGGATGGATGGATGAATGGATTAATGAATGAATGAATGAATGGATGAATGGATGAACGAATGAATGAATGGATGGATGAATGAATGGATGAACGAATGAATGGATGAATGAATGGATTAATGAATGAATGAATGAATGAATGAATGAATGGATTAATGGATGAATGGATGGATGAATGAATGGATGAATGGATGAATGAATGAATGGGCGTTACGTGAAGCCCGCAAAAGCTGAGCCGCATTTCGAGTCGGTTGTGATTTATAAAGGAAACCGGCGAGGGACATGCCATACGCACTTTCCTCGCCGGTACGCAATGTTTTGTGAATCGGAAAGTGTCGGTGCGTATTTATTTGCTTTGTCCTACGTAAGCAACCTTCCCACGTCAATCCTACACAAGGCTTTATCAATGAGGCCCCTGAACTTTAGAAAGAACATCCAGAACATTCATCCGTTTGCATCGTGCTAATTATTTATCTAATATATCATATTCCAATTACCTGTATATCGACTCTCCTTGCACTATTTGATCTGTGTCATTGTGTTGCTCTGTGGGAGGAGCCTCAGATTTTAATTGCTGTATCTAAACTGTAGCTCTGTACGAATGACAATACAAGCCTTGAACCTTGAATCTTGATTGTTACAGAAAAAAAAAGTAAATATATGCTTCTAATTGACGTCTTACTGTGTCTACGTACACATTACATTAACAACACAGTTTATAATAATTGCTATTTGTGTGTATTCTTCAAGGCAGTCTGTTTTTCCGGACTATTTAACAGTTATTTGATGCATCATCGATCTACTCTGTGGAAGTTACATAAGGTCAGGTTTCTGCAGGATCCTCTCTCTTAGTTCCTTAAAATGAAGTCATCTGGACGGTTAGTTTTACCTGGATCATTTTTACTTATTGACTTCGGAAAAACTGCTTAAATATATTATTGTATTGTTGTTGTTGTAATACTCGTTTGGGCCACTAGAGGCTGAAGTGCAGAAAGAAACCCTTTGTCTCTAAATAGGACTAGAAGCAGTATCAGTACTTTCATTTGAAGGATATGCTGCACTCTTGTAGTCTGGATTATAACTAAGTACATTTATTAAGTATTTTCATGGACTACAATTCTCAAGGAAATGTTGATCTTTTTACTTCTCGATATGTGTCTTACAGCTTTAGGCCCCGTCCACACGGATGCGATTTCAGTTGTATCCGCTAACGTTCTTCATCGTATAGACGGTTCGTCCACACGAAGCCGAAACGGAGCCCGAAACCGGCTCCCGAAGTGGGTAGGTCTGGAGACGACACGCTTGCGGCTCGGTGTGTTCGCCCTATACGATCTTTTCCTGAATCGATGACACCATAGCCCCGCCTCTCCCCACCTCTCCCGCTCACCCCGCGTCATTGCTGATGCGTTTCGCCAACAACAACAACAATGGCGGATCACAGGGTTGCGTTCGTGCTCCAGACGCTACTGACCATGATAGAGATGTTAGTGCAACATCTACAGCTCCTCGACCACAACCATCAGCAACAAGTGGACCTGGAGAACTACATGAACTAGCTAGTTTGTTTGTTTATGCCTTATGCCCATGCTCGGGGGTCTTATTCGCTGCTTTTGGTGTATTTAGTGGCGGAAGTACAGCGCCACTTACAGGCTGGCATATGTACTACAGCGTTTCCAGCGGGTCGAGCGCTCTCGTGCGGACGCGTTTATTGAGCCGACTCCGTGTGGACGGAAGACTTTCTTGAAATCGACTTCGGTTTCTAAATCGGTTTCGTCTCCGTGTGGACGGGGCCTAAGATACTTTACAAAATGTGATTTTTGCATAAAAAGCACAATAGCGGATAAAATATGTTTGTTATAAATTAAACTAGCCAACATTTTATACAAATAGAGTTTATTAAATAACTAATTAGCCTGTTGAGAGATAATCAATGGGTATGCATCAACGTTTATAAATATTCTAAATGATTTATGAATAATTTAGAGTTTACAAAACATTTAAAAAACTACATTTTGCTGATTTGGGGAGCTAGCGTTAGCGTTAGCCACAATCTGAAACTCTTTTTACTGCTTTGTACGCGAGGAGAGGAGGAGCCACACTGAAGCTGAACACTACAACTCCCATGATGCAACGCTGCATGCTTCACTCACCCTGTTTGACCGTGAAGATCTGCTCCTTAGCCGGGTTCAAGATGGTCGGTATTTTGGGCAGACCGGGCGGATCTGAGAGAGAAACAGATTATTAACCTTCTTCATTAAGGTCTGTGGTGTAAATACACACGTGTGGTGTAAATACACACATGTAGTATACATATACACACATGTAGTATAAATACACACATGTAGTGTAGTATAAATATACACACATGTAGTATAAATACACACATGTAGTGTAGTATAAATATACACACATGTAGTATAAATATACACACATGTAGTATAAATACACACATGTAGTGTAGTATAAATATACACACATGTACTGTAGTATAAATATACACACATGTACTGTAGTATAAATATACATATGTAGTGTAAATACACACATGTAGTATAAATATACACACATGTGTGATGGTGTGTATATGTGTGTGATGGTGTGTGTGTGTGCGTGTGATCGTGTTCAAATCAATAGGCACGCAATGACTCTAAATAATAATGATCACGCATCAAACACACATTCAGACTAAAGGAACCAGCTGTTTGGAAAATGTAAGAAGTAGAAAGTACAGGTATTTGAGTTCAACATGTAAGAAGTAGAAAGTACAGGTATTTGAGTTCTACATGTAAGAAGTAGAAAGTACAGGTATTTGAGTTCAACGTGTAAGAAGTAGAAAGTACAGGTATTTGTGTTCAACATGTAAGAAGTAGAAAGTACAGGTATTTGTGTTCAACATGTAAGAAGTAGAAAGTACAGGTATTTGAGTTCAACATGTAAGAAGTAGAAAGTACAGGTATTTGAGTTCAACATGTAAGAAGTAGAAAGTACAGGTATTTGTCTTCAACATGTAAGAAGTAGAAAGTACAGGTATTTGAGTTCAAAGTGTAAGAAGTAGAAAGTACAGGTATTTGTCTTCAACATGTAAGAAGTAGAAAGTACAGGTATTTGTGTTCAACATGTAAGAAGTAGAAAGTACAGGTATTTGTGTTCAACATGTAAGAAGTAGAAAGTACAGGTATTTGAGTTCAACATGTAAGAAGTAGAAAGTACAGGTATTTGTGTTCAACATGTAAGAAGTAGAAAGTACAGGTATTTGAGTTCAACATGTAAGAAGTAGAAAGTACAGGTATTTGAGTTCAACATGTAAGGAGTAGAAAGTACAGGTATTTGAGTTCAACATGTAAGAAGTAGAAAGTACAGGTATTTGAGTTCAACATGTAAGAAGTAGAAAGTACAGGTATTTGTCTTCAACATGTAAGAAGTAGAAAGTACAGGTATTTGAGTTCAAAGTGTAAGAAGTAGAAAGTACAGGTATTTGTCTTCAACATGTAAGAAGTAGAAAGTACAGGTATTTGTGTTCAACATGTAAGAAGTAGAAAGTACAGGTATTTGTGTTCAACATGTAAGAAGTAGAAAGTACAGGTATTTGAGTTCAACATGTAAGAAGTAGAAAGTACAGGTATTTGTGTTCAACATGTAAGAAGTAGAAAGTACAGGTATTTGGGTTCAACATGTAAGAAGTAGAAAGTACAGGTATTTGAGTTCAACATGTAAGAAGTAGAAAGTACAGGTATTTGAGTTCAACATGTAAGGAGTAGAAAGTACAGGTATTTGAGTTCAACATGTAAGAAGTAGAAAGTACAGGTATTTGAGTTCAACATGTAAGGAGTAGAAAGTACAGGTATTTGAGTTCAACATGTAAGAAGTAGAATGTAGAAAATTGTCAGAAAAATAAGTAGTGGAGTAGATGAACTGAGACCAGAAACATGTACTCAAGTACAGTAACGAAGTATTTGTACTCCACTTCTTCCCACCTCTGTACACATGTAGTATAAGTACACACAGTATATATACTATATATGTAGTATAGGTGACTCACTGACGGCGCTGAGGTTGATGCTGCGGGTGAAGTTGAGGGGTCTTCCTCTCCTCTGGTAGCTCACGGTGCAGAAGTAAAGACCCTCGTAGCTCCCCAGCATGATGTGGACCCTCAGGCTGACGCCCCTCAGCTGCCGGTTACCCCCAACGAACGGGGGGCGCTTACATTTCTGACATCACAGAGACACAGGGTTTAAACAACTGAGCTTTAAAGAGACACCTATTATACAAAACGTCTTCTCTACATCAACATGTGTCCCCTCTTCTTCATGTCTCTTCTACATCAACATGTGTCCCCTCTTCTTCATGTCTCTTCTACATCAACATGTGTCCCCTCTTCTCCATGTCTCTTCTACATCAACATGTGTCCCCTCTTCTTCATGTCTCTTCTACATCAACATGTGTCCACTCTTCTTCATGTCTCTTCTACATCAACATGTGTCCCCTCTTCTTCATGTCTCTTCTACATCAACATGTGTCCCCTCTTCTTCATGTCTCTTCTTCATCAACATGTGTCCCCTCTTCTTCATGTCTCTTCTTACATCAACATGTGTCCCCTCTTCTTCATGTCTCTTCTACATCAACATGTGTCCCCCTCTTCTTCATGTCTCTTCCTACATCAACATGTGTCCCCTCTTCTTCATGTCTCTTCTACATCAACATGTGTCCCCTCTTCTTCATGTCTCTTCTACATCAACATGTGTCCCCTCTTCTCCATGTCTCTTCTACATCACCATGTGTCCCCTCTTCTTCATGTCTCTTCTACATCAACCATGTGTCCCCTCTTCTTCATGTCTCTTCTACATCAACATGTGTCCTCTCTTCTTCATGTCTCTTCTACATCAACATGTGTCCCCTCTTCTTCATGTCTCTTCTACATCAACATGTGTCCCCTCTTCTTCATGTCTCTTCTACATCAACATGTGTCCCCTCTTCTTCATGTCTCTTCTACATCAACATGTGTCCCCTCTTCTTCATGTCTCTTCTACATCAACATGTGTCCCCTCTGTGGAAAGAGACTGAAAGTCTCAGAAACAAAGATTCTCTCTCTTTTTGATCCATTTCTATAAAAACCTGTCTGAAAATGAACTGAATCTCCTCTTAGAGCACCATTGAGTTCTTTGTAACCAAATGTCTCTCAGAGGGGCGTGGGGAGGGGCTCCTTATTTTCATCTAAAGTAACAGACAGAGAATCAGCACTTTGGAAACAGGGCTGAAACAGAGGGGATTATGGGTAATGCTGCAATGATCTGTTTGGTGTTTCAGCCAATCAGAGACAGGCCTGTGATATATTGTTGAAGAAGAAGATAATAGGGGACCTTTAAACATATTTCATTGTGTTGTGAAAATCCTGAGTGTCCTCTTCCAACATGAGAGTAGCATGCTAACAGAGGTATCAACTGCAGCTGTGAACATGACAGGATGTGTGATTACCTAGAAGAGCATCAGGACTGTTTGAGGCAGATGATAGCTATGTGATTAACATGATGATTCAGCCTCTATGGAGAGAGACATCAAGCATGCTCATTTCTGACGTGGAGCTAATCTGAAGTAAACATTGAATACTGGGTGTTATTATTCCCTCACGTTGTACCAGGTGACGGTGACGGTGGTGTTGTTGTCGGCCATCTTGCCGGCCTCTTTCAGGTCGGGGCAGTCCATGGTCCCTCCCTTCTGGAAGGGGATGACCTGCCGGGTCGATTCCCAGGCGACGGGGGGGTCGCAGTCATTGGCGCGGAGCACCTTGCTGGGCCGCAGGACGGAGAGACGCATCGCCATCTTACTGCACGACGTCTTGTTCCTGAGGAGAGACGGACAGTAACCATAACAGAAGCTGTGTTGCTGCTTTCTGGGGCTTTTATTTTGAAAAAACAAGCATAGATCTAAGCTGAAAACATGGTCCATCCTTCCTTCCATAAAGTAACTATGGGCTTTTATTTTGAAAAAAAAGCATAAATCCGAGCCTCCTGTAATGGTGCAGTTACTTTCTGGGGCTTTTATTTTGAAAAACAAGCCTAAACCGGAGCTTTTGGTTACCACAATGTCAACTTCTAGGTCTTTTATTTTGAAAAACAAGCCTAAATCTGAGCTTTCTCTTATGGTGAAGTCACTTTCTAGGGCTTTTATTTTGAAAAACAAGCCTAAATCTGAGCTTTCTCTAATGGTGTAGTTACTGTCTAGGGCTTTTATTTTGAAAAACAAGCCTCACCAGGCGTTTTCTGTAAGTATACGTTACAGTACGGGCCTCTTCATGATCGTCCTGTTGGTATTCAGTTACTCTATGGGGCTTTTATTTGGAAAGAAAGCCTCAATCTGAGATATTAGTTATAATTAGGGCCGGGACTTTAACGCGTTAATTAAGATTAATTAATTACACAAAAATTAACGCGTTAAAAAAATTAACGCATTTTAATCGCACTTATTTTTGCACCGCGGAACGTTTCTCACTGGATGAGTTTCAGGCGTACCGATTATACTGGAGCACCAACTAACGTTCATGACTTCAGACAACAACAAACCACAGTGAACAACAGTGGGAAATGTTGTTTTAAAAAACGGACGGATGGAAGCGTCGATAAGAGCACGGTTGTGTGCAAATTATGCAAAAGGAATTCGCATATCACCGCAGCACATCAAGCCTCAAGTATCACCTCAATGCAAAACATATAGCAGCTAGCGTGGAAGCTAGCGTGGACGTTAGCCTCTTTTATCGCGTTCACACCAAAAAGAGCCGGTACTAAAATTAGTTCATGAGAACCTTTTTACCCCCACGAAAGTCCCTGCTAGAGAGCAGAGAGCTGCTAGAGAGCAGGGACTTTCGTACGGCTCTCTTGTGAGAAAATAGCTATATTTCTGATTGGCTGGGCGGATTGCAAACCACGCCCAGTAAAACTCCCAAAAAGTTTGGTGAAGCCGCCATTTTATTATCCTCGCATTAGCATTATTAGCATTAGCCCAGCGCAGAAACGCAGAGAGACTAACTTATGGCAACACAGAATAAAACATGGGAGCGGTGGAGATGAGGAGGTGTCGGCGTTCTGGCGATTTACTCGGAAGGCTGCTGGGACTCCCAGCAGCTTCTACTGAAGCCAGTCCCCAACTCCGGGGACTTCCGGCCGGGGACTTTGGGCGGCAGTATACGCCGTGAAGTGGTTTGCGGCCTGCCAGTAAACCCAAAGCAGAAGAAGAAGAAGTGACGTCAGCGGCTTAATTTGTTCTCATGAACTAAGTTCTCATGAACCTTTGTGGGAAAAGTACTGCGGTGTGAATGCGCCTAATGGTATACTAAAATCCATGTGAAAAAAATTGCTTCTCACTGTTCTCAGGTCAAATATTTATATGTGATTAAAAATGCGATTAATTTCGATTAATTAATTACAAAGCCTCTAATTAATTAGATTAATTTTTTTAATCGAGTCCCGGCCCTAGTTATAATAAAGCGATTTATTCTGAAAAACACATTCCATCCTAAGCTTCCTGTGAGGATAGAGTAACTCTGTGGGGCATTTATTCTGAAAAACACATCCCATCCTAAGCTTCCAGTGAGGATAGAGTAACTCTGTGGGGCTTTTATTTGGAAAAAAATGCCTCATCATAAGCTTCCTGTGAGGATAAAGTAACTCTGTGGGGCTTTTATTGTGAAAAACACATCCCATCATAAGCTTCCTGTGAGGATAGAGTAACTCTGTGGGGCATTTATTCTGAAAAACACATCCCATCCTAAGCTTCCTGTGAGGATAGAGTAACTCTGTGGGGCTTTTATTTGGAAAAAAATGCCTCATCATAAGCTTCCTGTGAGGATAAAGTAACTCTGTGGGGCTTTTATTGTGAAAAACACATCCCATCCTAAGCTTCCTGTGAGGATAGAGTAACTCTGTGGGGCTTTTATTTGGAAAAAAATGCCTCATCATAAGCTTCCTGTGAGGATAAAGTAACTCTGTGGGGCTTTTATTGTGAAAAACACATCCCATCATAAGCTTCCTGTGAGGATAGAGTAACTCTGTGGGGCATTTATTCTGAAAAACACATCCCATCCTAAGCTTCCTGTGAGGATAGAGTAACTCTGTGGGGCTTTTATTTGGAAAAAAATGCCTCATCATAAGCTTCCTGTGAGGATAAAGTAACTCTGTGGGGCTTTTATTGTGAAAAACACATCCCATCCTAAGCTTCCTGTGAGGATAGAGTAACTCTGTGGGGCTTTTATTGTGAAAAACACATCCCATCCTAAGCTTCCTGTGAGGATAGAGTAACTCTGTGGGGCTTTTATTTGGAAAAAAATGCCTCATCATAAGCTTCCTGTGAGGATAAAGTAACTCTGTGGGGCTTTTATTGTGAAAAACACATCCCATCCTAAGCTTCCTGTGAGGATAGAGTAACTCTGTGGGGCTTTTATTGTGAAAAACACATCCCATCCTAAGCTTCCTGTGAGGATAGAGTAACTCTGTGGGGCTTTTATTTGGAAAAAAATGCCTCATCATAAGCTTCCTGTGAGGATAAAGTAACTCTGTGGGGCTTTTATTGTGAAAAACACATCCCATCCTAAGCTTCCTGTGAGGATAGAGTAACTCTGTGGGGCTTTTATTTTGAAAAAAATGCCTCATCATAAGCTTCCTGTGAGGATAAAGTAACTCTGTGGGGCTTTTATTGTGAAAAACATGCCTCTTCTGGAACAACCATGTGTTATAAAAAGTCTCTCAGCGTTGTGTCGCTGTTGCTCCAGAATGAGGTCACAGTGGAGAGACACGTTCCACGTGTTCTGTCATTTTACCCGTGAGAGCTGAGTGCGTCAGACAGGAAACAGGAAGTGAGTTCTGACCACACAGGAAGTGAAAGCAGAGCGCACTGGGCTGTTGAAATAAACCTGTTTGTGTCTCACTCACTAACTCTGAAACTAAGACTAACTAAAACAGATACCTCATTTACCTCAACAAATAAATACAAATGTTTTATTTTATTCATTTAATGTTCATTTAATTTAATGATGGTTCTACTTTTATATATTTTATTTAATTAGTTTTACTTTTTTTTAATTTGTATTTCATTTTATTTACTTCATTTATCTTAAAGGTCCCGGCCATTTCCACTGATCATAGTTCCATCGTTGAGGTCTATAGAATAGATGTACATTGTTCAATGTTCCAAACTCACATTGGTTTCTCACAGCCTCTCTGTGTAGTCTGTGTATTCACTCTCTGTCCTACACGGCTTGTTGGAGCTCCCTCCCCCCCTGTGAGCCCACTGTGCTCTGATTGGTCGGCTCGCCCACTCTGTTCTGATGAGTCCACCCCCGTTACAGCTGAACATCAGTGATTATGTTTTACAATGGCGTTTGTTAGCAACCAGGAAGTGACACCAGTGATGACAAACAGGTGAGAATGCTGCGTGGGGTCTGGGGGCCGTGTTGGGGGGCCGTTGGGGGGCTCGCTGCTCCGCCCTGTGAGGCTCGAGGGGCCGACAGTGTGAGCTGGGTTACTGCTGTCGTTCCCTGGTTGCTGCGTGGGGTCTGAGCTTCGATCTCTCAGGCAAAAAGCACTTTCTTTCAAGATAAGATCCAATCTTCCTATTCCAATCCTAAAAAACTATTTTCCATCTTCTCCTCCCTCTTGGACCCTCCAAAAGCTCCTCCCCCCTCCTCACTTCTGTCAAGCGACTTTGTTACCCACTTTGAAAAAAAGGTTGATGATATTCGCTCTTTTTTTTCTGACTCACCTTTACTCACCGCTGGGTCACCAGACCTTCCTTCCACCAACACACTAACCTCCTTTTCCCCTCTCTCTCCAAGTGAGGTTCTTACCCTCACTACCTCTGCCCGCCCTACCACCTGTCCTCTGGACCCTATCCCTTCAAACCTCCTTCAGACTATCGCTCCTGATATTCTACCGTTTCTCACCCATTTCATCAACACTTCTCTAACTTCTGGTCACTTTCCAAACAGTCTCAAGGAGGCAAGAGTAAACCCTCTCCTAAAGAAACCCACTCTCAACCCGTCTGATGTTATAAACTACAGGCCTGTCTCTCTCCTCCCGTTCCTGTCTAAATCACTTGAACGCGCTGTCTTTAAACAACTCTCCTGTTATCTCAATCAGAACAACCTTCTGGATCCGCACCAGTCTGGTTTCAAGGCAGGTCACTCCACAGAAACTGCTCTCCTTGCTGTCACGGAGGAACTGCACACTGCCAAAACTGCATCCCTCTCCTCTGTCATCATCCTGTTGGACCTGTCTGCTGCATTCGACACGGTGAATCATCAGATCCTCTTTCACACTCTCCAAAAACTTGGAGTTTCAGGCTCTGCACTTTCCCTCCTCACCTCATACCTCAAAGACCGTACCTACAGGGTGACTTGGAGAGGGTCTGAGTCCCACCCTTGTCAATTAACTACAGGGGTCCCTCAGGGCTCTGTTCTTGGTCCCCTCCTCTTCTCCCTGTACACAAACTCGCTCGGATCAGTCATTAGCCCGCATGGTTTTTCATACCACTGCTACGCTGACGACACCCAATTAATTCTGTCCTTTCCCCGCTCAGAGACCCAGGTCGTTGCACGCATCTCTGCTTGTCTAGCTGACATCTCTCAGAAGCAGAAACACGTGGGTTTGCTGTCCTGGCTCCAAGATGGTGGAATGAGCTCCCCATTGACATCAGGACGGCAGATAGCTCGCACATCTTCCGGCGCAAACTGAAAACTCATCTCTTTCGACTCCACTTCGAGCGTTAGAACTATTAACGAAGCACTTATATACTAATAAAGGACTGGCTTACCTAAAGCCAGTTGAGTAGCACTTGAAATGTTTGGCTCTATGAAACCTGATGTACTTTATGATTCTGTTTTCTTCAAGGTTGTGTCTTCCTGGTCGAATGTACTTATTGTAAGTCGCTTTGGATAAAAGCGTCAGCTAAATGCAATGTAATGTAATGTAATGTAATGTAATGAGCCAGTGTTGCCAACTCCATAGTAAGGAGTAGCTATTGGCTGTCCGAAAAGTCGCCAGAAGTCCCTAAATGACGTCATCGCCTAATTTGCATATCATGTAATGGCGGTAAAAAAACGTTCCACTCCCTTCAAGGATCAAAACTTAAAACCACCAGAGTAAATCCAGACGACAGTAGATCAGACATGTCTCTATTAGACAAAGTAGAAAGTAGAAATAGTTTTAGTAGAAATCTCCCTTACAATAAAGGCAGTACGCCCGTGTGTCATCTCCAATAAATGTCTTCAACCATCCTTTAAACTCAGGGTTTGATTCCCACTCCTCTCTGTACTTTAGTGAATACAGTTCAGACTGTGACACGATGAGCTATGTGGATGTTTAGCTTGTCACAGAGAGGCACACACAGTGGACGAGGTGATTAAGTGACTGAAGCTGTCTCGACGCGGGAGAGTGTGGCTGTCTCCTCTCTGCTCTGACTGCAGCTGAGCTGCTGCGGGAGGCAAAGTGAGTCTGCGCGCCTGTGAGGGCTATGGGAGGGCTATGGGAGGGCTATGGGAGGGCTATGAGAGGGCTGAGGGAGGGCTATGGGAGGGCTATGGGAGGGCTATGGGAGGGCTGAGGGAGGGCTATGGGAGGGCTATGGGAGGGCTATGGGAGGGCTGAGGGAGGGCTGAGGGAGGGCTATGGGAGGGCTATGGGAGGGCTATGAGAGGGCTATGAGAGGGCTGAGGGAGGGCTATGGGAGGGCTATGGGAGGGCTATGGGAGGGCTGAGGGAGGGCTGAGGGAGGGCTGAGGGAGGGCTGAGGGGCTCACGGCAGCTCGTTAACTGCAGAACAATACGTGAGTCTCCGAACACCAGAAAAGTCCCTGATAACACCATTACAAGTCGTTCGATCAGTCGTTAGTCGCTTTTGACAAAAACAAGTAGCCGGAAGGTTTGGAAAGCCGTCGAATTTAACGACAAAGTCGCCAAGTTGGCAGCACTGGTCTGAGCTCCTGCTGAGTGAGTGTGTGCCGGTAAAGCTCCCACTCCCGCAGAGCTTTACCGGCACACACACTCAGGCTGAGTGTGTGTGTGTGTGCCGGTAAAGCTCCGCGCAGCACCGTGGCTGAGAAAAGACAAGGCTGAGTGAGTGTGTGTCAATTTGGACTTCGTTACATCACTTGGTTCCCAGAAGAACAACATGGAGAAAGAGAAATGTCCAACGAGGCGTTCTGGCAGCACAGACAGGTCTTCTCTGAGTCAGAGTGTTACTCCCTACAGGGGGCACTTTGAGGCTCAGAGCGTTCACATGCAGAAGCTTCAGAACACAAGGGGACGGGTCAGAACCAGAGGAGCAGGACGTGGGACCTTCAATAGTTTCTTCATGAGTTTCTTACCTGCTAATGACAGTAACTAAAGGTGTGATGTCTCTCACCTCAGCATGCAGATGTAGAGTCCGGTGTCGGCGGCGCTGCTCGGCTGGAGCCACAGTCTGACTCCGTCTCTGCTGATTCTGGAGCTGCACAAACACACCAGAACCAGAACTGATGTTAGCTGCTGACGCTAACGAGCCTCCATGCAACCTGTCTGACGGGAAATCATTAAAACACTCGCTCACTGAGTCTGTTAGAATCCCTGCTGACCTCTACGGGCTGAAGGACGATGGGGTTCATTACTGTGGACCGAGGCTGGGGAACATATCGTTATAATATTCATATTGTGATTGAGATTAGATAGATATTGTGGAAATGTCATTTAATCCTACATCGGTCTCTGCACCTTCCTGAGTCACTGTAATCCGTGGGGTTATAAAACACGTCGGGCCTGGACCTTCAGAGGATGGTCAGATAAGATGTCCCTTAATAATCCTAGTTCTGGGAAATGTGTTTGTTGTTGAACTGGGACCTCTCCATGCTGCCTTCAGGGACCAACAGCACTAGGGAGATGCTGCCTTCAGGGACCAACAGCACTAGGGAGATGCTGCCTTCAGGGACCAACAGCACTAGGGAGATGCTGCCTTCAGGGACCAACAGCACTAGGGAGATGCTGCCTTCAGGGACCAACAGCACTAGGGAGATGCTGCCTTCAGGGATCAACAGCACTAGGGAGATGCTGCCTTCAGGGACCAACAGCACTAGGAGATGCTGCCTTCAGGGAACAACAGCACTAGGGAGATGCTGCCTTCAGGGGCCAACAGCACTAGGGAGATGCTGCCTTCAGGGATCAACAGCACTAGGGAGATGCTGCCTTCAGGGACCAACAGTACTAGGGAGATGCTGCCTTCAGGGACCAACAGCACTAGGGAGATGCTGCCTTCAGGGACCAACAGCACTAGGGAGATGCTGCCTTCAGGAGCCAACAGCACTAGGGAGATGCTGCCTTCAGGGACCAACAGCACTAGGGAGATGCTGCCTTCAGGAGCCAACAGCACTAGGGAGATGCTGCCTTCAGGGACCAACAGCACTAGGGAGATGCTGCCTTCAGGGGCCAACAGCACTAGGGAGATGCTGCCTTCAGGGGCCAACAGCACTAGGGAGATGCTGCCTTCAGGGGCCAACAGCACTAGGGAGATGCTGCCTTCAGGGACCAACAGAACTAGGGAGATGCTGCCTTCAGGGAACAACAGCACTAGGGAGATGCTGCCTTCAGGGACCAACAGCACTAGGGAGATGCTGCCTTCAGGGACCAACAACACTAGGGAGATGCTGCCTTCAGGGACCAACAACACTAGGGAGATGCTGCCTTCAGGGACCAACAGCACTAGGGAGATGCTGCCTTCAGGGATCAACAGCACTAGGGAGATGCTGCCTTCAGGGGCCAACAGCACTAGGGAGATGCTGCCTTCAGGGATCAACAGCACTAGGGAGATGCTGCCTTCAGGAGCCAACAGCACTAGGGAGATGCTGCCTTCAGGGATCAACAGCACTAGGGAGATGCTGCCTTCAGGGACCAACAGCACTAGGGAGATGCTGCCTTCAGGAGCCAACAGCACTAGGGAGATGCTGCCTTCAGGGACCAACAGCACTAGGGAGATGCTGCCTTCAGGGGCCAACAGCACTAGGGAGATGCTGCCTTCAGGGACCAACAGCACTAGGGAGATGCTGCCTTCAGGGGCCAACAGCACTAGGGAGAGATGCTGCCTTCAGGGGCCAACAGCACTAGGGAGATGCTGCCTTCAGGGGCCAACAGCACTAGGGAGATGCTGCCTTCAGGGACCAACAGAACTAGGGAGATGCTGCCTTCAGGGAACAACAGCACTAGGGAGATGCTGCCTTCAGGGACCAACAGCACTAGGGAGATTGCTGCCTTCAGGGACCAACAACACTAGGGGGATGCTGCCTTCAGGGACCAACAGCACTAGGGAGATGCTGCCTTCAGGGACCAACAGCACTAGGGAGATGCTGCCTTCAGGGACCAACAGCACTAGGGAGATGCTGCCTTCAGGGACCAACAGCACTAGGGAGATGCTGCCTTCAGGGACCAACAGCACTAGGGAGATGCTGCCTTCAGGGACCAACAGCACTAGGGAGATGCTGCCTTCAGGGACCAACAGCACTAGGGAGGATGCTGCCTTCAGGGACCAACAGCACTAGGGAGATGCTGCCTTCAGGGACCAACAGCACTAGGGAGATGCTGCCTTCAGGGACCAACAGCACTAGGGAGATGCTGCCTTCAGGGGACCAACAGCACTAGGGAGATGCTGCCTTCAGGGCCAACAGCACTAGGGAGATGCTGCCTTCAGGGACCAACAGAACTAGGGAGATGCTGCCTTCAGGGAACAACAGCACTAGGGAGATGCTGCCTTCAGGGGCCAACAGCACTAGGGAGATGCTGCCTTCAGGATCAACAGCACTAGGGAGATGCTGCCTTCAGGGCCAACAGCACTAGGGAGATGCTGCCTTCAGGACCAACAGCACTAGGGAGATGCTGCCTTCAGGGACCAACAGCACTAGGAGATGCTGCCTTCGGGACCAACAGCATAGGAGATGCTGCCTTCAGGGACCAACAGCACTAGGGAGATGCTGCCTTCAGGGACCAACAGCACTAGGGAGATGCTGCCTTCAGGGACCAACAGCACTAGGGAGATGCTGCCTTCAGGGGCCAACAGCACTAGGGAGATGCTGCCTTCAGGGGCCAACAGCACTAGGGAGAGCTGCCTTCAGGGAGCCAACAGCACTAGGGAGATGCTGCCTTAGGGACCAACAGCACTAGGGAGATGCTGCCTTCAGGGACCAACAGCACATGGGAGATGCTGCCTTCAGGGACCAACAGCACTAGGGAGATGCTGCCTTCAGGGACCAACAGCACTAGGGAGATGCTGCCTTCAGGGACCAACAGCACAGGGAGGATGCTGCCTTCAGGGACCAACAGCACTAGGGAGTGCGCCTTCAGGGACCAACAGCACTAGGGAGATGCTGCCTTCAGGGACCAACAGCACTAGGGAGATGCTGCCTTCAGGGATCAACAGCACTAGGGAGATTGCTGCCTTCAGGGACCAACAGCACTAGGGAGATGCTGCCTTCAGGGCCAACAGCACTAGGGAGATGCTGCCTTCAGGGAACCAACACAGCACTAGGGAGATGCTGCCTTCAGGGACCAACAGAACTAGGGAGATGCTGCCTTCAGGGACCAACAGCACTAGGGAGATGCTGCCTTCAGGGACCAACAGCACTAGGGAGATGCTGCCTTCAGGGACCAACAGCACTAAGAAGATGCTGCCTTCAGGGACCAACAGCACTAGGGAGATGCTGCCTTCAGGGGCCAACAGCACTAGGGAGATGCTGCCTTCAGGGACCAACAGAAATACTACATGATGTTAATACTGAAGGTACCTAATGATATATATCTGTGTGTACCTGTAGGTGAGGGGCTGCTCCAGGTCGTGGCCCTCCGGCAGGCGGTACCAGAACAGGTTGTGTCCGGTGCTCTGAGTGGAGGAGTAGTTGTAGACGGAGGGGTGAGAGAAGAGAGGGCAGGACAGCCAGCCCACCTCCCCCTCCAGCACAGAGACCCCCTGATCACTGGACTCGCCCCAGTCGAAGCACATGGGCTCTGAAGGAAACAAACATCAGCCATCACCAACATGTGCAATATTATTATTATTATTATTATTAATGTTCTATGATAACGTGGAATTACGTTCTTTTGCATGACTAAGTAATGTTAATATTTACATTCATTTACCCCCCCCCCCCCCCTCTGATACAAGAGCGTCTGACTGAGTCTTCACAGTATCTCCGTGGTCAGAAAGGTTTGTTATCTGATGAGTATCTGAAGGGGAGACTCAGCGTCTCTCCTCTGGACCCCGTTGTAATGAAGTTATTCTTTAACGTTATAATGTGGTTACGATGGATGGCGTCTCTCTCTCTGGACGAGGTCCAGGCGTCCGATTGAAGGACTTTATGAGCGCATCATTAGTGGCTCCGCCGTTAAATAGCTTGTTACAGAAAGACATTATTACACTGCCATGCATTAAAACACTGAGACCCCCCCACCCGCACTCTGTAATCAGAGGCTCTCTCTGAGATTAAAACGCTGCTGATCATACACTTATTCTTTATTCGTACGAACGCTGTGCAGCTGAGACTGAGACAGCAGCGAGATGTGAGACGATGCTTTAGGGCTGAGAACACGTTCTGAGCCCTAAAGCACGTCTTCAATGGAGGCTGAGGGAGCGTCTGAAACTCAGACACTGATATCTGATGATATTGCTGTGTATGAATGACAGAGCTTCAATCGTCTCAAGTCATTATTAAAATCGGGTTTTTAAACTAACAGAAACAAAAGAAGAGCTTTTTGATTTTTCTTTTTAAAAACCTCTTATAATAAATACCTTGAGAGGCAGTGAGCTATTTCAATAGCAAACGTTGGGGACAATTTGAGGCCCCGTCCACACGGAGACGATTTCAGTTGTATCCGCTACAGTTCTTTTTCGTATAAACGCTTAGTCCACACGAAGCCGAAACGGATTGAGTAGAGTGAACTCTAAGTAAATACATATATTCACTAACTTCAATATTTTGGGTTCCTGCAACATTTTCTTAGTATTTGAGTTAATTTAATTGATATTCCTTTATTGACGGATTAAAATGTAATGTTTACACTGTTTTGCAGATTTCACTGTACTATTGTTTATCAGAATAGGTCAGAATTAAGATATGAAAACCTTCGACATGTCTGTTATCTGTAATAAGTAACTCTCTCAACTCTACACCGTGTTTTGGTAGCATCTGCTGAGGATCATGGGTAATGTAGTTTACACTACCTAATTGTTTTTTATAATCGGTCAACATTGGGGATTAGGTTGTTTACATTGTCTACATTCCTGCTACACACTATTTCTTAGTTTTTACGTTCATTTAACTGTTATTTGCTGAGGATCATGGGTAATGTAGTTTAAACAACCTTCCAACATGTGGGGAGAGAAGCCAAACGCCTCAAACTGATGACTGCATTAAATAACTGCAAACGCTCCCATCGAGAGACACGAGGGACTTTGATGACAATCGATCATCAGAATTAGCGCAGACTCATTATCTGCTGATTGACTTCATCGAATATAAAGCTTTCAGCACGGAGTCAGTCTGCAAACCCATCAGATCAGAGACTCATCGGGACATCAGCAGGAGAGGACTCTTTAAAGCAGAGACACTACATACTGATATAAACCTGAACATCAGCAGGAGAGGACTCTTTAAAGTAGATACACTACATACTGATATACACCTGAACATCAGCAGGAGAGGACTCTTTAAAGTAGAGATACACTACATACTGATATACACCTGAACATCAGCAGGAGAGGACTCTTTAAGTAGGAGACATACTACTGATATACACACTGAACATCAGAAGCGAGAGGGACTCTTTAAAGTAGAGGACACTACATACTGATATACACCTGAACATCAGCAGGAGAGGACTCTTTAAAGTAGAGACACTACATACTGATATACACCTAACATCAGCAGGAGAGGACTCTTATAAGTAGAGACACTACATACTGATATACACCTGAACATCTAGCAGGAGAGACTCTTTAAAGTAGAGACACTACATACTGATATACACCTGAACATCAGCAGGAGAGGACTCTTTAAAGTAGAGACACTACATACTGATATACACCTGAACATCAGCAGGAGAGGACTCTTTAAAGTAGAGACACTACATACTGATATACACCTGAACATCAGCAGGAGAGAACTCTTTAAAGTAGAGACACTACATACTGATATACACCTGAACATCAGCAGGAGAGGACTCTTTAAAGTAGAGACACTACATACTGATATACACCTGAACATCAGCATAGAGGACTCTTTAAAGTAGAGACACTACATACTGATATACACCTGAACATCAGCAGGAGAGGACTCTTTAAAGTAGAGACACTACATACTGATATACACTGAACATCAGCAGGAGAGGACTTTTAAAGTAGAGACACTACATACTGATATACACCTGAACACCAGCAGGAGAGGACTCTTTAAAGTAGAGACACTACATACTGATATACACCTGAACATCAGCAGGAGAGGACTCTTTAAAGTAGAGACACTACATACTGATATACACCTGAACATCAGCAGGAGAGGACTCTTTAAAGTAGAGACACTACATACTGATATACACCTGAACATCAGCAGGAGAGGGACTCT
>NW_022992211.1:0-26934 GCF_902827175.1 Gymnodraco acuticeps | reverse complement strand
TGTCTGTTTACCTTCTTTAAGGACCCAGGCGGCTTAGCCATAATGTTATTGTTCCCATTCTGTGACCGGTCAATACTGGGATACAGATGGTCTGTGTTGTGGGTACACTGGGACACTTCCTTCTCTGTATTTGTGGACTCCAAGGTAAAATCTTCGAGGTCATAAGTGTCCGAGGCAAGTAGCTCTGTGTTCCCACACTGTTTAGGCTATCTCCTCAAATATGTTGTTTACTCTCTGCGAAACCAGTTAGATGGGCTGGCAAGAGAGAGGCTCTCCAGAATTTACGTGGCAACTCTACCGTGGAGTCAGAACCTCTGACTCTTGGATTTGTGATGTGAATACTCTGGTACCAACTCCAAATAAATCACAGTGGTTTGACATCAAAGCTCCGACTCTTCCCGTGTCTCCTTCATGAGTCGGTGACTCCACTGCATGCTACACAGAAGTTTCCTCTACATATATAATATATATATATATTATATTATTATTATTGTAATATGATAATATTGTATTTGTAACTTCAAAATCAATGCCACCGTTGTAAGCTTGTCCTGTACGTATTGGTAAAATAATCAACCTTTTCGTTCACAGACGTAATATTCATGTAACAATGTTTGTGTGTTGATCATTTTGACTTTGAGACGTTCTGGTGCGTTTTCCTCGTCCCCGCTACTCGATGAAACCATGGCGATCGCCATTTTTTCCAAATCTGTTTGTTGATACCGGTTTATGCAGCTACCCAATTGGTGTAGCACGATCACGTGACGGACCGTGGCACTACTTTTGACCAAGATATCATTACGCTTTGAAGGGACTAGTTCAGCCAATAATTACGTGCCCAGAAGAGAAGGAGCGGGATGAAACGATAACAGGGTTCACCTTATGGCCTAAGAGCTAATGTGATCTTTTTCAAATGATCCACAAAATACAGTAAACATGTTGTGCTGAGGGACTGCTAGAACAAGAAACTATCAGTTAGTATCTCCATTGTCTCTGGAAACAAAAACATGACGAAGAAAAAAGAATCATTCCGGAGAGAAACTGGAAGCAGCAACACACGTCTGATCGAGACTCACTTCAGCGTCTCGATCTTCTTCTGGGCTTCAGAGATGCCTTTGTGCAAAGCCTGCAGCCGGTCCCTGCCTGCCCTCTGGAACACAGAGAAGCTGTTACACACACACACTCTGACTGACACACTCTGACTGACACACACACTCTGACTGACACACACACTCTGACTGACACACACACACACACTCTGACTGACACACACACACACTGACTGACACACTCTGACTGACTGACACACTCTGACTGACACACACACTCTGACTGACACACACACACACACTCTGACTGACACACACACACACTGACTGACACACTCTGACTGACTGACACACTCTGACTGACACACACACTCTGACTGACACACACACACACACACACTCTGACTGACTGACACACTCTGACTGACACACACACACTCTGACTGACACACTCTGACTGACACACACACTCTGACTGACACACACACACACACTCTGACTGACACACACACACTCTGACTGACTGACACACTCTGACTGACACACACACTCTGACTGACACACACACACACACACTCTGACTGACACACACACACTCTGACTGACTGACACACTCTGACTGACTGACACACTCTGACTGACTGACACACTCTGACTGACACACACACACTCTGACTGACACACACACTCTGACTGACTGACACACTCTGACTGACACACACACACACACACTCTGACTGACACACACACACACTGACTGACACACTCTGACTGACACACACACTCTGACTGACACACACACACACACACACACACACTCTGACTGACACACACACACTCTGACTGACACACTCTGACTGACACACACACACACAGACTGACTGACACACACACACACACACACACTCTGACTGACACACTCTGACTGACACACACACTCTGACTGACACACACACACACACACTCTGACTGACACACACACACACACACTCTGACTGACACACTCTGACTGACACACACACTCTGACTGACACACACACACTCTGACTGACACACACACTCTGACTGACACACACACACACACACTCTGACTGACACACTCTGACTGACACACACACTGACTGACTGACACACTCTGACTGACACACACACACACACTGACTGACTGACACACACACACACACACACTCTGACTGACACACACACTCTGACTGACACACACACACTCTGACTGACACACACACACACACACACACACTCTGACTGACACACACACACACACACACACACTCTGACTGACACACACTGACTGACTGACTGACCCACTCTGACTGACTGACACACACACACTGACTGACACACACTCTGACTGACACACACACACACTCTGACTGACACACACACTCTGACTGACACACACACACTGACTGACACACACACTCTGACTGACTGACACACTCTGACTGACACACACACACACACACTCTGACTGACACACACTCTGACTGACACACACACACACACACTCTGACTGACACACACACACACACTGACTGACACACTCTGACTGACACACACACTCTGACTGACACACACACACACACACTCTGACTGACACACACACACACTCTGACTGACACACTCTGACTGACACACACACTCTGACTGACACACACACACTCTGACTGACACACACACACACACTCTGACTGACACACACACACACTCTGACTGACACACTCTGACTGACACACACACTGACTGACTGACACACTCTGACTGACACACACACACACACACTGACTGACTGACACACTCTGACTGACACACACACACACTGACTGACACACTCTGACTGACACACACACTCTGACTGACACACTCTGACTGACTGACACACCCACTCTGACTGACTGACACACACTCTGACTGACACACACACACACACTGACTGACACACACACTCTGACTGACACACACACTCTGACTGACACACACACACTGACTGACACACACTCTGACTGACACACACACTGACTGACACACACACTCTGACTGACACACACACACTCTGACTGACAGACACACACACACACACACTGACTGACACACACACTCTTGACACACACACTGACACACACTCTCTGACTGACACACACACTGACTGACACACACACACACACTCTGACTGACACACACACACTCTCTGACTGACACACACACCAGGAGAAAGGCAGCATCCTCAGCAGCAACAGTCGTATCGGTGAGAATGAAACAGGAAATGGTCAAAGGAACTCTTATCGACTCACATGTGAGCGTTCATAGATTAAATCTCACCAAGAGGAAAATGTGCCAAAAGTCCAGCTCTAACCTCTCAATGGTTATCACCGGAATACTATCCCTAATTAAAGCAGCTGTTTATTATTATTTATAGACCTTGTGTTTGCAGGGATCACCAGAGCTTACAGCCTACGCCCCCCCCCCCCCCCTGTTGACTATTCCAGTGTGAACTAATAGAAATAAATCCCTCAACTCACCTTTTCTCTCCTGCCTTCAACTCCTAATGCTCTAACCCAGGGGGTTTCAAAGTGTGGGAAGGTGAGCCTCCCCTCAGAGAACATAAGAACAGCCGCGCCCCCCCTCCCAATTATTATTGTTGTTGCTATAATGCAGGGGCATTCAATTGCATTTCAAAGAGGTCCAGCAAGAGAACATGTCATTAGATGCTCTGTTTTCGCCGTCTACCCTTCTCTTTTTGGAGCACCCCATTTGAAACTACTCGAGTGTTCCTCTCTTCTTGTCTCATCTCTGTGTTTGAATGTATCGTGCTGAGTCCCAGTCCTCTCTGATGTTACCCTGCAACCTGCCTGCGAGACAGAGTCCAACCACTCTGTCTGTCCAGCACATGTCCTGCAGCACATGTCCTGCAGCACATGTCCTGCAGCACATGTCCTGCAGCACATGTCCTGCAGCACACAGCTGCTCACTGTTTGGAGAAGTAAATAAATAGTATTTTCATTTCAATAATGTACTTTCTTTACCCTGCTTCATAAACAATACTGACATCCCTGTGCGCCTCTGAGTCTGGGGGTCCGGGGATGTGAGGACAGCGCGAGGACACAGACAGGGAGGCTGCTTCACTTCATAAAGGAGATGGCTTCAATATTAACAACACAGGAGCTAAAACGCTGAATAACCTTCATTACGCGTTCGAGAAAGAACATAAGAAAGGTTGACAAAGATGAGGCTGTTAAACGGGCAGCGGAGCCGCTGTGTGCAGAGAGCGAGAGATGCGGTCCTCCGCCTCCTGTCCTCACAACTCTTATTATTCCCGGGACCGGACAATTGTTATTTGTTCTTACTGCTCCCAGCCCCGCCGCTGTGCTGCACGTCCCGCCCGCCGCGGACTGTACAGAAAGCGGCGAGATGCATTTCCTTAGGAATCGACAAGCAGAACCGAAACTAACATTTATGGGCGAAAAACGTCACTTGTCCGTCAGACACGTCAATGGAAAGATGTATTTGTCCGATATTATAAATAACACGTCCCGGACGATCAGACGTGTGCTTTTTCGCACACTGCACCGCTCGCATAAAGTTAGCTGAAATTAACCAGCTAGATTTCACTGTTATTTTCTTCTCAGGCTGCGCCTCCCTAGAAGCTCTCTGGCGCCCCCCAAGGGAGGCACGCCTCACACTTTCAAACCGCTGCTCTGACCCCTCGCCCCTATTCCACCTAGCTTAGCACTTTTGTTGTTATTCGTCTTCTTTAGTAGGGAAGCGCTTTGAGCACCAGGAACAGCGCTATATAAATAACATGTAGTAGTATTATTATAATAACATACTAGTTTGGATGTCTTCTCATGGATCATGACCATCCTCAGCTTCCTGAAGTGAAGATAGTTCATGATGGCGCTCAGAATAGTCAGGGTCCTCTGCTTTTCTGGGAGAGAAAGCGACGCTGTGTGGGTCATCCAACAGGGAAGCAGAACATTGAACTCTCTTGACAGTTGAACCTAAAGAAGGTTTACTTACTTGGAACTAGGAGGTCACTCAGGGCGAAATCGTGCACCATGCAGATGGGAAGAAACTTACGCCTAGGAAAAGGAAACAAGAACAACAGGAAGCGCTCTGCTTATTAATTAAATCTATTTCGTTTGCTTACGTATATCTAAATACATTAAAGATCCCGTATTATCAGGGGTGCACATAACTGGTACGCAGGTACGGCAAACAATTTTAAATGCGTAACGTCACTTGTGTCACTAAGCTCCTTTGCGTACCGACGGACTTGTGAAGCTTTTCCAGAAGGCGCTTAGATCACTGGACGACAGAGTTAATAATAATAATAATAATAATTCCTTACATTTATTATAGCGCTTTTCCAGATGCTCAAAGCGCTTTACAAATACACATTACACATATTTTTTATATATGCAATGGTCACTGTGGACAATACCCACAGGAGCAAGTTCAGGTGAAGTGTCTTGCCCAAGGACACACCGGCTTTACAGACGCAGCAACGGCAGGTTTCACCTTGATCTGATGATCATTGCACAGCGCACTGCGCCACACCGTCCATCTTCACGCCTCGAGGTGCTTTTACAGGTACACATTGATATCATACATGTACTGTGGACATTACCCACAGGAGCAAATCCGGGTGAAGTGTCTTGCCCAAGGACACAACGGCCTGACGCAGTGGCGGCAGGAGCGGGTTTCGAACTGGAGTTCCCCAGCACCCCCCTTGATCTGATGGACAGACCACTGCGCCACCCGTCCCTTGGAGTTGGTGCCGTGCGCACAGACGGGGCTGCTGTTAACGTCGGTGTGTTCAACGGAATTCTGCCAAAACTACGCCAACCGGCTGCGGACGGAGACTCCCCCGAGCATATTCTGTGCCCTGCGCAGACACTGGAGAACTGCACAAAATCAGCTCGCAGTTCACACACTAGCTCCACTAGCTCCACTAGCACCGCTAGCTCCGCTAGCTCCACTAGCACCGCTAGCAACACTAGCTCCACTAGCACCACTAGCACCGCTAGCAACACTAGCACCGCTAGCTCCGCTAGCAACGCTAGCACCGCTAGCACCGCTAGCAACGCTAGCACCGCTAGCAACGCTAGCACCGCTAGCTCCGCTAGCTCCGCTAGCACCGCTAGCAACACTAGCTCCACTAGCAAAACTAGCTCCACTAGCTCCGCTAGCTCCGCTAGCAACACTAGCTCCACTAGCAAAACTAGCTCCACTAGCTCCACTAGCACCGCTAGCAACACTAGCTCCACTAGCTCCACTAGCTCCACTAGCACCGCTAGCAACACTAGCTCCACTAGCAAAACTAGCTCCACTAGCACCACTAGCTCCACTAGCTCCACTAGCACCGCTAGCAACACTAGCTCCACTAGCACCGCTAGCAACACTAGCTCCACTAGCACCGCTAGCAACACTAGCTCCACTAGCACCACTAGCAACACTAGCTCCACTAGCTCCACTAGCAACACTAGCTCCACTAGCACCGCTAGCAACACTAGCTCCACTAGCACCACTAGCAACACTAGCTCCACTAGCTCCACTAGCAACACTAGCTCCACTAGCACCGCTAGCAACACTAGCTCCACTAGCACCACTAGCTCCGCTAGCAACACTAGCTCCACTAGCTCCACTAGCAACACTAGCTCCACTAGCACCGCTAGCAACACTAGCTCCACTAGCTCCGCTAGCAACACTAGCACCGCTAGCAACACTAGCTCCACTAGCACCGCTAGCAACACTAGCACCGCTAGCAACACTAGCTCCACTAGCACCGCTAGCAACACTAGCTCCACTAGCACCGCTAGCAACACTAGCTCCACTAGCACCGCTAGCAACACTAGCTCCACTAGCACCGCTAGCAACACTAGCTCCACTAGCACCGCTAGCAACACTAGCTCCACTAGCTCCACTAGCACCGCTAGCAAAACTAGCTCCACTAGCACCGCTAGCAACACTAGCTCCACTAGCACCGCTAGCAACACTAGCTCCACTAGCTCCACTAGCTCCACTAGCACCGCCGCGCCCGGTTAAAAAGAACTCAATGGTGCTCTAGGAGGAGATTCAGGTGATAAGGGGGGGGGGGGGTTACCTTGGTTGCTGATTGGCTAATGGTTACACAAGACAAGACATCGTTATGACATCATAAAGTGGCCAAAATCTGATCAGCTCATTTTCAGACAGGTTTTTATAGAAATGGATCAAAAAGAGAGAGAATCTTTGTTCCTGAAACTTTCAGAGTCTCTTTCCACAGAGGGGACACATGTTGATGTAGAAGAGACATGAAGAAGAGGGGACACATGTTGATGTAGAAGAGACATGAAGAAGAGGGGACACATGTTGATGAGGAAGAGACATGAAGAAGAGGGGACACATGTTGATGTAGAAGAGACGTGAAGAAGAGGGGACACATGTTGATGTAGAAGAGACATGAAGAAGAGGGGACACATGTTGATGTAGAAGAGACATGAAGAAGAGGGGACACATGTTGATGTAGAAGAGACGTGAAGAAGAGGGGACACATGTTGATGTAGAAGAGACATGAAGAAGAGGGGACACATGTTGATGGAGAAGAGACATGAAGAAGAGGGGACACGTGTTGATGTAGAAGAGACATGAAGAAGAGGGGACACATGTTGATGGAGAAGAGACATGAAGAAGAGGGGACACATGTTGATGTAGAAGAGACGTGAAGAAGAGGGGACACGTGTTGATGTAGAAGAGACGTGAAGAAGAGGGGACACATGTTGATGTAGAAGAGACATGAAGAAGAGGGGACACATGTTGATGTAGAAGAGACATGGAGAAGAGGGGACACATGTTGATGTAGAAGAGACATGAAGAAGAGGGGACACATGTTGATGTAGAAGAGACATGAAGAAGAGGGGACACATGTTGATGTAGAAGAGACATGGAGAAGAGGGGACACGTGTTGATGTAGAAGAGACATGAAGAAGAGGGGACACATGTTGATGTAGAAGAGACATGAAGAAGAGGGGACACGTGTTGATGTAGAAGAGACATGGAGAAGAGGGGACACGTGTTGATGTAGAAGAGACATGAAGAAGAGGGGACACATGTTGATGTAGAAGAGACATGAAGAAGAGGGCACACATGTTGATGTAGAAGAGACATGAAGAAGAGGGGACACATGTTGATGTAGAAGAGACATGAAGAAGAGGGGACACATGTTGATGTAGAAGAGACATGAAGAAGAGGGGACACATGTTGATGTAGAAGAGACATGAAGAAGAGGGGACACATGTTGATGTAGAAGAGACATGAAGAAGAGGGGACACATGTTGATGTAGAAGAGACATGAAGAAGAGGGGACACATGTGATGTAAGAGACATGAAGAAGAGGGACACATGTTGATGTAGAAGAGACATGAAGAAGAGGGGACACATGTTGATGTAGAAGAGACATGAAGAAGAGGGGACACATGTTGATGTAGAAGAGACATGAAGAAGAGGGGACACATGTTGATATAGAAGAGACATGAAGAAGAGGGGGACACATGTTGATGTAGAAGAGACATGAAGAAGAGGGGACACATGTTGATGTAGAAGAGACATGAAGAAGAGGGGACACATGTTGATGTAGAAGAGACATGAAGAAGAGGGGACACATGTTGATGAAGAAGAGACATGAAGAAGAGGGGACACATGTTGATGTAGAGGAGACATGAAGAAGAAGAGACATGAAGAAGAGGGGACACATGTTGATGAAGAAGAGACATGAAGAAGAGGGGACACATGTTGATGTAGAAGAGACATGAAGAAGAGGGGACACATGTTGATGTAGAAGAGACATGAAGAAGAGGGGACACATGTTGATGTAGAAGAGACATGAAGAAGAGGGGACACATGTTGATGTAGAAGAGACATGAAGAAGAGGGGACACATGTTGATGTAGAAGAGACATGGAGAAGAGGGGACACATGTTGATGTAGAAGAGACATGAAGAAGAGGGGACACATGTTGATGTAGAAGAGACATGAAGAAGAGGGGACACATGTTGATGTAGAAGAGACATGAAGAAGAGGGGACACATGTTGATGTAGAAGAGACATGAAGAAGAGGGGACACATGTTGATGTAGAAGAGACATGAAGAAGAGGGGACACATGTTGATGTAGAAGAGACATGAAGAAGAGAGGACACATGTTGATGTAGAAGAGACATGAAGAAGAGGGGACACATGTTGATGTAGAAGAGACATGAAGAAGAGGGGACACATGTTGATGTAGAAGAGACATGAAGAAGAGGGGACACATGTTGATGTAGAAGAGACATGAAGAAGAGGGGACACATGTTGATGTAGAAGAGACATGAAGAAGAGGGGACACATGTTGATGTAGAAGAGACATGAAGAAGAGGGGACACATGCTGTGTTGTATCCAGATGAGAAGCACTCACATGAGCACGAAGACGCTGGTGATGGCCAGAGTCGCCTCGTGGTACTGAGGGTTTGCGATGTTCACCAAAAGTGGGACCTGTGACAAAAGTCATATCAAGAAGAAGAAGAGCAGCAAGCCGACTAGAAAGACCACAGTACTTATTTTTGTATTAAATTGCAATTAAAAATGTTCGATGTTATTCCTTAAAACTTGTATTATCATCATCATCATCATCATCATCATCATCATCATCATCATCATCATCATCATCATCATCATCATCATGTTAAAGTCAGAGCAGTTTTTTGATTTCGTCTCTTGGAAGAAAGTCTAAATGACGATGTATCTGTACTACAATGAGAAGAGGTCATTATTGCCCTCAGCAGAGATAGCCACATTGAAGTGAGCTCTGGATGGCAGCACTTACCATGGAGTGCAACTCGGGTCTGAAGCGGTACAGCAGGTGTAACACTCTCATGTAGAGCGTCTGAATGGACTCGGGCTGAAGGGAGAGAAGAGCAACACCTTATTGATCTGATTGGTTACTTAGATACTAAATACTGTTAATATTTACATTCATTATGTGACCGTCTATCCTGTAGTTATTGAATTGTTCTTTTTACTGCACTGTTAGAGACAATAAACACAGCAGCATAACACAACTGTACACTTTGTAACTCTGGCACAACAATTTCCTTGGGTATAAATGAAGTCTTATCTTATTAGAGGGTTTGAACATAGAGGCCAGTGATTGGTTGCTGTAATAGTTGCTCCTGTTCATACTGTCAGTGTAAAGACATCCCCTTCCTGGGTTCAAGGGTCCTGGAACTAATGACTATCGTTTCATTATTGATGCATCTGCTGCTTATTTATTTGGTTGATTAAGTCACTTTCAAAACAAATATTCCAAACGTGTGCTTATTAAAATAATGTATTGCTATTTATATAACATACAAATAAATTGTATATAAGTAAAAGTGATGGTTTGACATGATTCAGAAGATAAAGGCAAATACATATGTAATGTAAATAATAGCATTATACAGTATGCTCATCAGTGATGGAAATACTATTCAGAATCTTTACTTAACCAAAATACCACACTGTAAACATACTATAAATTGCTATTAATCAATCAAAGTTTATTTATATTAGTGCAACAAATGAATATGAACCCCTCTGAAACCTTGTAGGGAGCAACAGAGGAAGGAATCCTTTACCAGGACGGACAGTAAATACAAGTCATTCAAAATGTTTTACTAGTAAAAGTATTATCATCAAAAAGTACCAAAAGTAGAGGTAGCTGGATACTCAACATGTCTGGAATTAACCAGTGAGTTTAGCTATCAAGTATTATAATGCCCTGCTTATACGATATTCTTTATTGCCCCGTAAGGAACTTTTTTCTGCTTCTTTCTGAATAAACGTGTTCATTATTTAGTGTTATTACATGGCTTAGTTGAGTACTCAATTCTGATTGTCAATTCGGACATCTCAAGAAGGTCAATATGACAGAAGTACAGACCGTTGCTAAGCACTATAATGACCGTTGCTAAGGAGGATTGAGAAAGGCTAAAGACGGCTATATTTGCGATAAAATTATGTGTTACCTTAAGTTCTTAATACAACTGACACTGTTGGACTCAGTACTAGTTTGACTGCTACCAACAATAAAATGAAGTACTTTTACTGTGTACTTTTTCAGTTATTCTCTGACAAACTCCCCTCCTACAATAATGCATGTGTTCTGCTCTCTTTGATGAGGTAAAATGATTTTTTTGCCATGAAATTGATACTGTTGGACTCAGTACTACTTGGACTAGAACCATAAGTACAATCAAGTGTTTTTACTGTGTACTTTTTGAGTAATACTCGGTTAAACTCCGTTGGTGCGCCGTTGAACGGAGTTTATTTTCTTAGCAGATCAAATACGATCATTTCCCAGTCAATACAATAATTTCCATTAATATTGGCTGTCGAGTCGATAGTTTGTTTAGTATCTGGCCGTGTAATAAGCTGGATAAAGTGCAGCAAGGCGGTCATTATTGGATAGAATAACATAACCATCAGTACACACCCCACACAGTAAGAACAGTAAACGGGCATTACCTTGGGAACAGGGATAAGATCGCTCTTACTGAAGTGTTTGGCCTCCTGTCCGGTCAACACTTCAACTCGATAGAAGTTAACTAGGGCATCCGCCGAATACACGGGAAAGGTGAGTTCAGCCATTTTTGTAGCGTTTAGTTCCGAGAAAATACAGAAAATGCAGTAACGCTTCTCCAAAGGATACAAGATTCGCGCCTGAAAACGACTTCCTCGTTGATTTCTGGAGGACGCATCTGATTGGTCACTTTATACTTCTCTATTCTTCTTCTACGGGGTTTATTCGCGGTCGGCCACCTAGGAATGGGCGCATTACCTACTGGACTGGAGTGTGCTGCCACGCACACAATGTTTCAAAAGTGGTTTCTATGTTGCCCTTTATTTGTGTATGTATTTGCGATAAGTGTGCGTCTTTGCGCAATGCTGTTGGCCTTGCTGTTTGATATATATTGTGCCGCAGGCCCGCAGCACATGACGGTTTTGTGTGCCCTCCCATGACAATCATATGCCCTCCCTTTAGATTTGTTCTGGCGCCGGGTCTGAGACAACAAGCAACAAAATATATTTGTATTGATTCTTTATATGTGTGATATATAACCCACTCTTCTTGAGTCCATATGTATAAATAGGGTGTATGGTATTTACACCTGTGCAATAGTAATAGTGATTAAAAGACAGTACAACACCTAGTATGTGGGAATGTACCCCCTGCCAAATGTAATGGACCCACAGAGATGAGAGATGCTAATGTTCTGAAGACAAAGAGAAACCAGTGGCGTAGCCATCATAGGGCCAGGGTGGGCCCAGGCCCACCCAGTTTACTCATTGGCCCACCCTGAGAAAGCTTCGGTGTGATTTTAAAAAATAATTTTTTTTAAAAATAATTTAATTATTATTATAAAAAAATGTATTCACCCATTGAGAATATAGAATTCAAAGTGACATTCAAGTGAACAAATATCGAGTTTAATTAATGTTGTATGTGCCTTATCCTCTGAACCGAACTCATTTACGGTAAAAACTGATTGTTGGTTCCGGCACGCACCATAAGAGAGAGGTAGAGAGCTGCCTGCAAAATAAATGATGGCTCAAAGTTCACTAATGAACTTTGGTTTTAAAAAAAAAGCCAGACTCCAAGAAGAGCCCCCACTGCCCTCATCTAGCAGCGATCTATACGATCATGTTCTGATAACGATGAAATAGCCCAGCCTCCCTCTCCCCACCCCTCCTGCTGCTGGGCTGTCAGAAGAAAACAAATGTTAACGGAAACTCTGCCGCACGGTTCCCTCGTCCCTTGGAAGAGGCGGAGAGGTGGGTGTTTTTCATCTGCTGGTGGACAGTCCGGAGAGATATACACAGGGTTGGGTTGTAACGGAATAGCCTACATGTAACGGCGTTACGTAATCAGAATACAAAAATCAAGTGAATTCAGCTGGCGTTACATTTGAAAAACGAGTAATCTGAGTACAGTTACTTTCGTAAACCTGAAGTGAATACATTTTGGAATACTTATTGGTGGAAAAGTTTCCTCACAAAATGTATTCATTACCGGCAGAGCTGTGTGCACACTGCACAGCGCTGCAGCACGTCTGTGAGCGAGAGAGATGCAGCGTGTCTGTGAGGCCCCGCCCCCGCACGCAGATGAGAGAGATCTCTTAAAATATATTGAAAGTTAGAAACGGAGATGGTTCGATAAAATGTGTAAGATAACGTTTATGTAGCATTTCTTTATTGTCGAAATGATGACATTTATAACGGGATCAAATCAAAGTGAATGGCCTGCTGCTGCTGAATGCATGGGGCAAGTGACTGTAACAAGTTTTAAAAGTTATTACATCGTTTCAGATAATAAATAATGATAATTCATTCTATTTAGGGGCGCCTTTCAAAGCACCCAAGGACACCTTACAATTCATAACATATTCCAAGGAAAGGTTTTAACAAAGAATGCAGTCTGGATGATGTGTTTTATGTGGGGTGCAAATGAGAGAGCTGTCAGAATGACACCAATATGTTGTGTTTGAGTTCTTGATAAGCCATTAAAACAGTAAAATACGTGTCTCCTGTTCCCCAAAACATACCCATCTGTTATGGAAAAAGAAAGTATTCCAAAAGTATTTTAAAAGTAATCTGCCACCGTTACCGGCGGGGAATGTTGTTAGCTTCTGATGTGCAGAAGAAAAATCTGGCCCACCCTCTTTTTTACAGGACCACCCTAAAGTACATTTCTGCCTACGCTACTGAGAGAAACAGACACTTTTTACATTAATAGAATATTTTATTTAGAGGAACAGAACAGCATAGCGGTGTTCACATCTAAATCAGTAAATAACATCCAAAGAAGGAGCTTCATCCTCAGAACAGGAAAGAGTGACGGGGGGGGAAGCGCTGCAGGAAGAAAACAGAAAGCAATAATTAGAGACAAAAAAACATCTGACAATACTGAGAGTTATTATGTTTCTGTACGAACTACGTTTAATGTTTCTGACAACCCGTAATGTTATATCTAAGTTAAAGAAGATATCCACTGCTCCTGGTACTGTGATGGGTTTACTAAATCCATCAAGACTTTACTCTTCTTGATAAAACACTCACGTGGTTTTACTTTCCAGTGGGCCGCACGCTCTCGAAGACGCCGGCCTCCCTCATGCTGGTGAACTCTTTGGTGGCGTCGTAATGCTTGTAGAACTCAGCGTACGCCTTTTTCCTCGGCTCGGTCACTCCGTACTGCCGGGAGACAACGAAGAGAAAAGGTTGCAAAAAGGGCAGAGAGTCAGAAAAGATCAATAGTTAACATTAAACTTCTACTACTAAATTCTGTCCTCAGAGTTTCATTAATACGACGGATTAGATTCCATGAGATTTAGTTGTTTTCCTGCCATTAGTCTGCTAAAGGGTAAGTGGGTCAAGATGCTGATATTGTTCCTTCCATCGTGTCAATAGAGGAGGCAGTGACGTATTTTTTTAGGCTGATCCTTAAGTCAGCATCTTCCTGGTTCCCTCAATAAAAAGCCACTGGGAGTTCTCCATGTGATGTTGGATTATTTCAAAAGTGTAAGTATGTCAAACAAACGTTTATCATACTTACACGTTTAGTTCAGCAGGATAATCTCCACATATTAACACCACTTTATTATTTCTAAAGTAAAACGCTAATGTTGGGCTATAACGGAACTACAGCACGGTCACATGACTTCACGTCACCACCGCTAAGCTAAAGGAGGCTAATGTTGGGCTATGAAGGAACTACAGAACGGTCACATGACTTCACGTCACCACCGCTAAGCTAAAGGCGGCTAATGTTGGGGTATAAAGGAACGACAGCACGGTCACATGACTTTAGGTCACCACCGCTAAGCTAAAGGAGGCTAATGTTGGGGTATAAAGGAACGACAGCACGGTCACATGACTTTAGGTCACCACCGCTAAGCTAAAGGTGGCTAATGTTGAGCGATAAAGGAACGACAGCACGGTCACATGACTTTAGGTCACCACCGCTAAGCTAAAGGAGGCTAATGTTGGGGTATAAAGGAACGACAGCACGGTCACATGACTTTAGGTCACCACCGCTAAGCTAAAGGTGGCTAATGTTGAGCGATAAAGGAACTACAGCACGGTCACATGACTTCACCACCGCTAAGCTAAAGGCGGCTAATGTTGAGCGATAAAGGAACTACAGCACGGTCACATGACTTCACGTCACCACCGCTAAGCTAAAGGTGGCTAATGATGGGCTATAAAGGAATTACAGCACGGTCACATGACTTCACGTCACCACCGCTAAGCTAAAGGAGGCTAATGCTGGGCTATAAAGGAATTACAGCACGGTCACATGACTTCACGTCACCACCGCTAAGCTAAAGGTGGCTAATGATGGGCTATAAAGGAATTACAGCACGGTCACATGACTTCACGTCACCACCGCTAAGCTAAAGGTGGCTAACGTTGGGCTATAAAGGAACTACAGCACGGTCACATGACTTCACGTCACCACCGCTAAGCTAAAGGCGACTAATGTTGGGCTATAAAGGAACTACAGCACGGTCACATGACTTCACGTCACCACCGCTAAGCTAAAGGCGACTAATGTTGGGCTATAAAAGAATTACAGCACGGTCACATGACTTCACGTCACCACCGCTAAGCTAAAGGCGACTAATGTTGGGCTATAAAAGAATTACAGCACGGTCACATGACTTCACGTCACCACCGCTAAGCTAAAGGCGACTAATGTTGGGCTATAAAGGAACTACAGCACGGTCACTAGGGCTGTAGCGATACACTAATCTCACGATACACGATATTCAGCCAACGATACGACTCAATACGATTTAATTCGATACACTTATATAATTTTCTGAAAGATTTTAAAGGGACAGTGTGATTTTGGTGACATCTTGTGAGTGTTCCATTGACTTGGATTGAATTAATTCAACTGAAAACTGAAAGCATCAATTATACAATATGGCTCTGACAGAGAGTCTACAGCTTGCAAATGCTGGACAAAATGAATCAAAAGATGTGGTGAGAAAATTTGTTTCATTTATTGAAACAGTGCAAACTGTAGCTTACAAGCCTTTGAAACGTAAGTACATAAAGTGCAGAATCACAATGGAGAATTAAAAGGTGCAGCAGGTGGCGGAACACGGGGGATTTGAATGGGACTTGTTAGAAATTAAAATCAATGTTTTGATGGCATAAAGTACCTTAAACATACCGTCAGTTTAAATGCTGTTTTATACTGAAAAACCAGAAGTTCTCGTGCACAACCAGTTAAGCTTTTATTCTGAAAATCCTTCATCTCCGGTTAGCATTTAGCATGTGGCTAATATACCATTTACTATAGAGGTGAATTTAGTAGCGATATGACACGGAGTGTTGCACACCGAAACCTACTGATTTCAACACTACAACTATAGACGTCGAGATATTATTATTGCTGAATATTAAATGAAGGTACAGTTTATTTGAATACGTTTGTTTACAGATGTGGGTAGCATGAGACAACATTCGGAACTACCGGAAATGATACCAGCCGTGAAGTATTTTTGGAGTATTGATTACAGCGTTTAAAATGTATTAAATGAAAAGTCATGAAAGAGATAAGGAGGAGGAAAGGCGTGTTTAGTTATATATTTAATGTACAATGTCTGAATCCTCTGTAATGCGCAACAACGAACATTGGAGACGTGGAGGGCCGGCCCCCAGCAGTGCCAACCGGCACACAGGGAGGAGCCAGCAGAGGATATTTAACAGCTGGAAAGGTGGAGCTCGCTCTCTTCCCTTCGCTCACGAGAGCCAGAACACAGCTGTGTTTCTGACTGAACCATCTTCTGCTTGTAACATTACCGCGCTTTTTATTAATTAAAGTATACATTTGAACCTTCTCAGAGACTCAATTAGTCTCCTTTTTAAAGCTTCTCTCCTGGACGCGAGAATAACGAACACAGTTATCAGACTTAATGTATCGATACCCGCGGCTGAAATATCGATACTTTCTCGGAAAACTAAATATCGATATATATCGCAGGATCGATTAAATTGCACAGCCCTAACGGTCACATGACTTCACGTCACCACCGCTAAGCTAAAGGAGGCTAATGTTGGGCTATAAAGGAACTACAGCACGGTCACATGACTTCACGTCACCACCGCTAAGCTAAAGGTGGCTAATGTTGGGCTATAAAGGAACTACAGCACGGTCACATGACTTCACCACCGCTAAGCTAAAGGAGGCTAATGTTGGGCTACAAAGGAACTACAGCACGGTCACATGACTTCACGTCACCACCGCTAAGCTAAAGGTGGCTAATGTTGGGCTATAAAGGAACTACAGCACGGTCACATGACTTCACCACCGCTAAGCTAAAGGTGGCTAATGTTGGGCTACAAAGGAACTACAGCACGGTCACATGACTTCACGTCACCACCGCTAAGCTAAAGGTGGCTAATGTTGGGCTATAAAGGAACTACAGCACGGTCACATGACTTCACGTCACCACCGATAAGCTAAAGGCGGCTAATGTTGGGCTATAAAGGAACTACAGCACGGTCACATGACTTCACGTCACCACCGCTAAGCTAAAGGTGGCTAATGTTGGGCTATAAAGGAACTACAGCACGGTCACATGACTTCACGTCACCACCGCTAAGCTAAAGGCGGCTAATGTTGGGCTATAAAGGAACTACAGAACGGTCACATGACTTCACGTCACCACCGCTAAGCTAAAGGCGGCTAATGTTGGGCTATAAAGGAACTACAGCACGGTCACATGACTTCAACACTAGGATACAGGAAGTGTTTAATGCTGACTAACTTCTGTGTGTAAATCAGTGTCGAGTTAAGGTTCTGTCTCACCTTCCAGCCCACAGCAGCCAGCATGGACAGAGCGAACGCGATGGGAACGTGAAACCTCAGGCGCTTTGCCAGCAAACCCCTCATCAGAGGCTTTTGCAGAGACATGATGGATCACCTGTAGAGAAAAGAAAAAGTACTTACTCAATATGGTAATGTGTATTTCAAATAGAAAGAATAATAGGGTGTTTTACGCATTGAGACCATTCCTTTATACAATATTCCACCTTGCATCGGTAATAAAATGAAATAGTACAAGATATTTGGTCAAAAGTTTGGTGCAGTCTGACTTTATATTTAAGGCAGATACTGAAAACAATATTTGGAAGTTTTTAAAACCTGATGAAATATTAGCAGATGGTATTTTTATATAAAAACAAAGGTCTTGACCGCGAGATATACCCAGTTTAAAAATAAACATGATCTGTGCTGAGATGTGAAGAAATAAGGACACACTCATCCTGATACCTGCAGAAACATATCGAGTAATCCCAAGAATCACAGAGTAACTTTAAATCACGAGACGGTCTGTAAACGTTTTTCTGACCGAAGAGTGCGAGCATGTGACTGATAAACATATATGACAACAAAGTGTAACTGATGTGTTTTACATGTATGACATCTTCAGTGAGTGCCTCTTTATGCTTGCCATGATTTCACAATCATATTCAGAATGTATTTTCTGTCCTCCTCACACATAGGTATAACAGCATTTCCTTCGCATCTCGAACGGCATTATTAAAAATAGACACAGATAAATAAAAGCAGTGTTTGAAGTAGACTTAGCTGACAATGCACTGCACGGAGAAGGCACGAAGATTACATTGAAATAAATGGCAATGAACATATTTGACAGATTATGACATTTTAAAAATATACAAAGCTCCGCAAGTTGAAGAAGATTGAAGAAGAAGAAGATTCAACTTATGTAGTACAGGTACTATGTAACGAAACGGTTTCTCTGCATTTGACCCATCCTAGTGTGAGGAGCAGTGGGCTGCCATTATGTACGGCGCCCGGGGAGCAGTGTAGGGAACGGTGCCTTGCTCAGGGACACCTCGGTAGCACTTGGTCTTGCAGGGACTTGAACTGGTGACCTTCCAGTTGCCAAGCCAAGTCCCTAAGGACTTCGCCACCACCGCCCAGTGAATGTCATCTAGTGATGGGAATTATGGCTCCGTTCCTTTCAAAGAGACGTTTTTTGTAAAGGGGCGGGGTTACTAGGTTTATCTGCGAAATAATCACCAGGATAATGATTGACTGTGTTGCCAGACCTAATGTCAATAATCTGCATTGTAAACGTGACACAAGGTGGTGCCATATCCATGTCCTTCATGTCAGTGAATGTACTTTGAATTTACCCTCTGTATGTGTTCAGTCAATAAAGTTGCCTTGAATGAAATTCACGCAACTCTTAATATTAGATACTGTGTTTGTGGCGATGGAGATTATTTGTTGACCCTGCTTTAAAGGATATTTTGCCTTTACAAATGGTGCGCTCTATCACTGCCTGGGTTTTGGTTGAAGTGCATCCACGTGCTGCTGCGTTTTCGCGTTTGGCTCATTTTCCATCCGCAAAACACGTGGTCTACCTGTCCTGTGCCACTTGTTATGACTTCTCTCTCGTATTCCGTTAAGACCCACCCCATCTCACTCCTCGTGCTGAAACCTACCAGTCAGAGTAGGAACGGGTCTTCACAGAAAACAAAATCAAGCTTTTTAAAAAGGCGAGTGGATTTTGCCAGGCAGTGAGTGCGGACCAACGATTGAACGATAACAAGAAGGGCTCTCACCAAGTACGACTCGGTTCCCCTCGTTCGTACCAAAGAGCCGTTCAAAAGAATCGGCTCGTTCGCGAGACAGTGACAGAGACAGTTTCATCCCACAGACTGTTAAACACCTGGACTCTTTAATGTGCATCCATAACATTCATCTGTTTGCATCTTTAACATTATTTATCCAATATATCATATTCCATTTGCGTGTATAGACTCTTCTTGCACTATTTCTATTCTATTTGTATTTACTTGCACATCTCAAAACATTCTCTTGCACTATTTTATCCATTCTATGTCCTATATATATATATATATATATTCATGTTGCTCTGTTGGAGGAGCCTGGGACTTCAGCTTTTCATTGCCATATCTACACTGTAGCTGCTGAGCACATGATGATAAAACCTTGAATCGAGTTAAGATCGTTTTCCATATTCAACAATGTATTAAGAATGCCAATACAAGTCTGATATTGGATTGTATTTGTGACATTACTTAGAGAACAAAAAGCCAGAAGGTCAGATATCTCAACTCACCTAGAAGAAGCTTATTTTCCAAGTTCGGATGCAACTCTTACTTTGTTTAGACATTAAAAGGACAGGACACATTTCTGACATCAATATAAATATGTGTCCCTGAAGGCAGGTCGCCATCACTCACTGCTGCCAAGTCATGTCTGCACTGATCACGTGACCTCCCTCTCTGTGAGAGTTACTTGATTACATGAAAATGACCCGTTTCACACCCAGGTGTCACACTGCACATACAATATTATTATAGGACTACACATGTGTTTTGTCAACAATTATTAGCAGGAAGAGCTAACAGATGTAGCATAGTGAGGGTCATTATAGATAGATTATGTTTGTTAAAGCAGCAGTGTATTCAGGTATTACAATATTCAAAAAGGTGGAGTAAAGTATACACATAATACAAATAACAACAATAAACAGCTAGTATAAACCTGTATACAGTAGAAGGTCAAAGTAACAATGTCAGAATGGCTTCCTGTTTTGGTACTATGACATGTTAACTCCTTCACAAACATAACAAGCCAACGTTATTATTAAAATGTATTCTTGACTAATATAAAACAGTCATTTTGAGTAACGAACAATCTGTTAGCATTAAGCTAATGTATAGGCATCATAAGTGACGAGCTTTCGGTTAGCATTTATCATTGAAAGTCGTTTAGCATTTAGCATTGAGCTAACAGCAGCACGATGAGCTAACGTAAGCTAAACCGGCGAACTGCTTTACAGAGCCAAACGGCAACATTTAGGAGAAATAGTAACATATAGGAGTGGTTATTCATTTGGAACAGAAACACAATATCATTTTAAATCGATGAAAACATATAAATATTAGTATTTTAAGAGATACTCACAGGTTGGACTCACGACCTTCACACACAAACAGCCTATTCTGCCGGAAGAGAAGCTCTACTGGAGCCGCAGAGGGACATCATTAATTACAGAGAAACGCGAAGTCAGAGGGGCAGGTGACGTCATGGATGTGTGAGATGCGACGGCATTCAGGTGAATAAGTATAAGAAATATTAATCTTGTATTATTTCTAATTGGTCTACTTTCCATCACAGGAGTTACACACATATTTTTAGTTTCGTATGGCAACATAAACCGTTGCTGTAATTAAACAGGTTGCAGTTACACAGAGTGGCCACCAGAGGGAAGCAGAGCACCACTGGGGAGTGAGAACTGCACCGTTTAATTGCTTGTAACAGTGTCCATTATTACACACGGGCTCAGTAATATCAGTATTTGTAGTTGTTCATGTGTGAATAAACTATATAATAAAAACAGAATAATCCTGATTAGATGTCTGCATATTATTTTCCTTCACAATCCCAAACCTTTATCTCCGCTGCTTTTTTAAATCAAGTGCAGAAATGTCCTTTTTACAGCTATGGGAAATGTCTTAATTAACCATTTAATCTGATAACTGATATTTGTATGCGTTAACAACTTCTAGTACGAATGTAGAACATGTTGATCTTCTAAACATGTACGTTTAAGAGACTTGAACAAAATAATATATTTGTTTGTAGTTTATTTAGCTAATTTCGAGAAATCAATTTGTGGACAGTTGCATCATGTTGTTTTTTATTAATGTCTATTTCATATTCATCATTTTAGATTTGCATGTCTCTTTCTATCTCTATCGTGACTATCTCTATGTTTGGCTATTTGTTATTTATTCCATGTTTCTTTATATTGTTTGGCATTGGTTACGCATATCTTCTTAAAATGACTTCTTCTCTCTGGGGGTTTAGTTTGAATAAATGCCCTCTGAGTTTATTTATCAATATATGTTTTATAACAATATGTATACATCTCACAAATAACATAGGTATTTTTAATGAAAGCTGTCAAACAGATACATTTAACACATGCACAATGCCATCAGTGAACCTTTATGAAATCACTTTTGGAAAGCAGATTAACATTGATAGACACTTTATTGTACAACATGCTGCACTCTTTACAGTTGGTTGGATGTACACACTCAGTGAATAAAAGCCTGAAGACGTGACATTTATTAGCGTTTTTTTGCAGTATCTTGAAACACAGAACATCAAACAATACACTGAAACAAAGAGAGTAGATGAATCTGTTAAACCCCACCGCCTGCTGTTCAGTAAAGTGCATTTTAATAAAGTATTCTTCTCTCTGAAAAACTGTATCCATGTTTTTTTAAAGGAGAATGCTGCATGATAAAAAAAACCCTGTGTATAACCAGAATATCTGCCACACACACACACACACACACACACACACACACACACACACACACACACACACACACACACACACACACACACACACACACACACACACACACACACACACCATGTATACATCACTTCAGGGGACATTACATTGACTTACATGCATTTCCTGGAGACTTATCCTAACCTTAACCATAACCAACACATGCCTAACCCTAACCCTAACCCTAACCAAGTCTTCACCCTAAAATTAATGATTTCCCTTATGGGGACCTCCATTTTGTCCCCATAAGGGAGGCGAGTCCCCACACGTGACTGTGTAAACAGATTTAGGTCCCCACAAGGATGGTAATGCTAGACCACACACACACACACGTTTCATTTTAACCATCATGCACTTTTTAAGTTTCACAAACCCCTATGACTGTTGTCTAAACAAAACGGTATTTAACTCACAGCGTGCGAAAGATAAACGAGCACAGAAAGCTGGGACATGTCGTTTTTATTCATGCTAGATGCGCGGCCCACCACTTTGTTCCAGACTTAAATATCTCAACGACTGTTGTGTCAAACATTCATGCTCCTCAGAGGATACACCCGTTATAGTTCGCGGCTCATCCAGCCTTCTCTGTGGAGCGTAATCGAGTGAAATATGTCAACAACTTTCAAATGGATTATAGTGAAAAGTTGTGCAGACGTTCAATGTCTTTGCTCATAATCCAGACTGTGTTTCCAACATGAAGCACCAAATAACTCACTTTCAAACTGGACTTTTTAGCGTGTCCATTTCTAACTTTTCTTCAGATATACAAAATAGAAGTGATTGAAGTGTTGATATGTCGGACCTTGAGTCAAAATGTGATTACTGATCCATCAGAAAGAGTCACTCCGCTTGCTCTTATGGTTCATTTCCTTAATATTAATTCAAACCATAATGTCAAGCTGCACGTCTCACATTCCTTCAATCACTCATTAGTTTCCTTTTATTATGTACAAGTCTGTTACATCATTAACATATCCTTTCTCCAGGTGTCTTCTCAAACGTCCATGAACCACAATTGTCTTTGAGTTTGAAGAAGAAAGCGTTGCTGATAATCCTCAGAGTTTCAACTTGTGTGAAATATTGACTTGTATATGTTTAATATACAGCAGTCCTCCTGTTTGCTTCATAACAATAAAGTCAAAATGAAAGTTTCAAAGCGCTTTAGAGTGAGTTGACTTCTCTCATCCAAGCTCTTTCCTCGCACATCAGAAGTCTCCTATTCCGGCTAAAGTCAAGTTCATATGAGCATACTTTGAAACAGTACAGGTCTTTTTCTTCTTCTGTGTGCATATTGTGCGCAGTCAGACAGAAACACTCTGGTCACATGGTTAAGGGCTTTCAGACAACACTTCAATGCAGCTTTCCTTCATGCTCACTTCGAGGATGGAGATGCGTCTGGTTTGTAACGCAGTTGACAATCTTCAATAGCTGCTTTCGGTCTTTTTTTACTTATATCTCTCACCTCTCTATGATGACCTCTGAGTGTGGTAAAGCCGATCCCTAATGTCCCTAGTGGCCGTACACTAGTACTACAACTTCAGTGTCAGTCCAACATTGACTTACATTGGGAAAGAGACGTCTGTAAATCAGCTGTAGGTTTTTTTTTATCACTATTATTTAAATATTAGGTCCTATAATTGTATACGTGCTTAAAGCATTATCCATTCATGTGAGCCGAAACTGATGGGAAGCAGCGGCTGAGAAGAAATGTCCAAATGCTTTTAATGTTTCTTGTATAGCAGTTTCATTCCCTTATTTCTGTTCAAATCAAATCTATATATAAGGAAAGGCGATTCGCAGAATACTTTGGATGAAAAAACCTTCCAACTTGTTTTTCAGCCCGACCCCTTGGATCCAGGATCAGTTACTAAAACAATATCTCATCGAGGAGACAGAAGATAATATATCCAGCAAGACTTTGGGAAACATAAATCTGAGGCGGAGGGGTTTTAACATCATGACTGTCAATCTGAGGTGGAGGGGTGATGTCAGAAGTCGTAGGGGCATACCATCAAGGAGGTGGAGGGGGGATGTTAGAAGTCGTAGGGGCGTACCATCATGGAGGTGGAGGTGGGATGTTAGAAGTCGTAGGGGCGTACCATCATGGAGGTGGAGGGGTGATGTTAGAAGTCGTGGGGCGTGCCATCATGGAGGTGGAGGGGTGATGTTAGAAGTCGTGGGGCGTGCCATCGTGGAGGTGGAGGGGTGATGTTAGAAGTCGTGGGGCGTGCCATCGTGGAGGTGGAGGGGGGATGTTAGAAGTCGTAGGGGCGTACCATCATGGAGGTGGAGGGGTGATGTTAGAAGTCGTGGGGCGTACCATCATGGAGGTGGAGGGGTGATGTTAGAAGTCGTGGGGCGTGCCATCGTGGAGGTGGAGGGGTGATGTTAGAAGTCGTAGGGGCGTACCATCATGGAGGTGGAGGGGTGATGTTAGAAGTCGTGGGGCGTGCCATCGTGGAGGTGGAGGGGTGATGTTAGAAGTCGTAGGGGCGTACCATCATGGAGGTGGAGGTGGGATGTTAGAAGTCGTAGGGGCGTACCATCATGGAGGTGGAGGGGAGGTGGGATGTTAGAAGTCGTAGGGGCGTACCATCATGGAGGTGGAGGGGTGATGTCAGAATTCGTAGGGGCGTACCATCATGGAGGTGGAGGGGGGATGTCAGAAGTCGTAGGTGCGTACCATCAAGGAGGTGGAGGGGGGATGTTAGAAGTCGTAGGGGCGTACCATCATGGAGGTGGAGGGGTGATGTTAGAAGTCGTGGGGCGTGCCATCGTGGAGGTGGAGGGGTGATGTTAGAAGTCGTAGGGGCGTACCATCATGGAGGTGGACTGCAGGGAGTAGCTCGGCCCTCTGAAGTGATGCCACTTGATGCCGTTGAGCTTCCTGATGTTGTGGCCGACGGTGTAATAAATCCCGTTCAGGTTGGAGAAACCACAGGCGTCAAACCACCAGCCTGAGGGGGAGAGGGGAGGGTCTTTATACTAGAGAAATATCACCTTAAAGGTCCCCTATTATACTGGTTTTTATCAATATATTATAGGTCTCAGATATATACAAAACATGTCTCTGAAGTGTTTGGCTCCAAACTCCAAACAGATCATTGCAGCATTACCCATAATGCCCTCTGTTTCAGTCCTGTTTCAAAAGTGCTGATTCTCTGTCTGTTACTTTAGATGAAAATAAGGAGCCCCTCCCCACGCCCCTCTGAGAGATTACAAAGAACTCAAGTGGTACTCTAGGAGGAGATTCAGATGATAAGGGGGGGGGGGGGTTACCTTGGTTGCTGATTGGCTAATGGATACACAAAAAAACATTATGACAATGGCCAAGGAGAGAGGATAGTTGTTACCTCCGGTCAGCATCAGGGCACACTTGCAGTGGTCACAGTTATCGTGGTCCTGGTCTCTGGTGCTGAACCCGGTCCCATGGGGGGTCAAACTGCTCTGCCCCCCCGCTGTACCACTGTACCCTCGCAGATACAACCTGAGGGGGGAGGAGAGGAGGCAAGGAGGAGAGGAGGTGGAGAGGAGAGGAAGAAAGGAGTTTATATATGTGGGAGTTATGCATGTGTAGGTATCAGATGAGATAGACCTTTATGTATCATGATGGAAATGGCTGTGCAGACAAAGCAGTTAAAAAAAACTATCCTCATCAACAATTCATTGTAATCTCTCTGCTGTACATAAATACAAGTGTGAGGTGTAAGTACAAGAACAGTAATTGACAGAATATTGTAAACAAATATTCCCCCATGTACAATTCCTTAACAATGGTACTTCAGTACAGTGCTCGAGCGAATGTGCTAAGTTCATTTAATTTGGGTGAGATTTAGTATTTTGTACATAGATAGAATTGGAGGGATGAAACCCTCTTTAATGGTCACACATGCAGAAATGTGTCCTCTGCATTTAACCCATCCTAGTACCAGGAGCAGTGGGCAGCTATTGTACAGCGTCCAGGGAGCAATGGGAGTTGGGGGTTGTCCGGTGCCTTGCTCAATGGCGTAACGGCAGAGGTGAACTGGGACCTGGCGACCCTACTGACTGAGCCACTGCCGGACTCCTACATCCTTCTGCTTCTGCAAATTGGTTCAAAGATAACTTCCTGTGCTGAGTGTTGTTATATATAACTGTCTGGATCAGAACGAGGTCTGAACTAACCAGGATTTGTTTTCCCCTTTCTGTCAACCATCAGATCAACCATCAAACAATATGACACTTTAGAGGGAATAAAAGATGCAAGTGGATTTCCTGCCTGTGCTCATATATAAATATGTGTGTGTGTGTATGTGTTTGTGTGTGTTTGTGTGTGTGTGTGGGGGTGTGTGTGTGTGTATGTGTGTGTGTGGGGGTGTGTGTGTGTTTATGTGTGTGTGTGTGTGCGTGTATGTGTGTATGTGTGTGTGTGGGTGTGGGTGTGGTT
>NW_022992210.1:0-43667 GCF_902827175.1 Gymnodraco acuticeps | reverse complement strand
CCAGCTTTTAAAAACATGGGAATTGAGGATGACAATTGTCTGAATGCATTACAATAGGCGCTTTCACACCGGAGTACTTTTCCCAGGAATAGTTCCGATAGTTCCTGGGATTTTGCGTTCACACCAAACATATCTGGAACTAAAACTTTTTTTTGCGAACCTTTTCACCCCTTTTCAGTCCCTGCTAGAGAGGTGGTACTTTCCTGGGGAGGAAAAGGTTCCAATTTCTGATTGGCTGGTCGAATTGCAAACCATGACCCGTAAAACTCGTAAAAGTTTTGTGAAGCCGCCATTTTATTTGCTGGCATTAGCATTATTAGCATTAGCCCAGCGCACCAACGGAGAGAGACTAACTTATGGCAACACAAAAAAAACATGGGAGCGGTGGAGTTGTTTGCGGCCAGCCAGTAAACCCAAAGCAGAAGAAGAAGAAGTGACGTCAGCGGCTTCATTTGCCTAATCCTCCCTCAGGGACTTATTCCGGTGTGAACGCGATCTGATGAACTAAGTTCTGGGAACTAAGTACGGCAATGTACTGGTGTGAAAGCACCTATAGGTAAAGTAAGGTAACATATAAATATGAAAAACATATAAACATACTAAAGCCGCAGTATTTAAGGAAAAACCACTAACCCGATTTTCATGAAACTTGTTGGAAGGGTGAAGAAAACGGCTACGAAAAAACCCCTTAAATTTGAAGGTGATAAGAATCACGTTGCGTATATATAGGCAAAAGTCAATTTAACAAAGCTCCTTAAAAGCTACACTAGGTATGTGTTGCTCTAGCCATCAAACGAAAACATATTGAAATGAAAAAAGCATCAAAAACAACCACTAGACTGAATCATGGTTGGTTACCTGATGTTGCCGGGCAGGCAGATGTTGGATATGGCCGACGTCATGATCTCAGCAGTGAGACTCTCAGCATAGCTGGCTCCATCATGCCCAATGCCGCTGTCTGCGTTCAGGCTGGTGTTGCTCAGCTCACGTTTAGCTGTCTCCATTGCCATCGACACCATCTCCTCTGCAAACATTGCCCTGTGGTCCAGGTCGATGTGGATCTTGGGAATCTCTAAGCTGGGGAGACGCTCAGCTCTTGCCGGACCGTCTTCCCTCCTTCTCCTCCTCTGAAGTACGGGCTGGTGGTGGTGCCTGCTAGGTTTGGTGCAGTATGGGCACTCCTGGACCTGACAATAACGGCATGTCCTCTCCCCAAGAGCATGGCCCAGCGATTGGCCCTCAGACAACCTCTGGGTGTGAGAGTGTCTCTTGTGACCTTGGTTCCTCTGGTGCTCCCGGGATGACTGTCCAACTGAAGCCATGCTCATCTTCAGAGTGTCATCAACTATTTTCCTGGCATAATGCTCAATAACCTGCATCACCTGACCCCTGTAGCCACCGTCATACAGGCTTCCTGTACTGTGGTACTGCTTGCTCTTCGCCTCATTGGACAACAGAGGGCAGGAGAAGGAGTTCCTGATGAGGTTCTCTGCCATGTCTTCAAGTTTGGACTTCTTATAAAGACAGGAGTCAGTGAGAGACTTGGGAAGTCGTGCAGAGGAACAATGCAGCTTGCGGGTCACATCGCAGGTGATGTTGTACGCTAACGACTCTGCAAAGTTGAGCAGATCCATGTACTCCCTTTGACTCTGCTCTTCAGAGTCACTGCAACAACACTGAGCTGCATCACTTGAAGGACTAACCACCGACTCATCTCTGTTCTTGGGTGTCGAGGCCTCACTTCCAGACACTTTCCATTCATCGGGCAGCGACCTGGAAGAGTGAAGCCGGGTGCTAGAGGATCTCTTATTAATCTTGCGACTGGCATGAGCCAAGCCCAGTTTTATGGAGCGGTAGGCCAAACGACTCGCATACTGGTCTAGCACTAACTCCCTGTTGCCTCCCTCCTTTTTCAGAACCCTAATGAGGTAGCCAGCGTATTCGTCTGTCACACTCTCACAGCTCGGATACTCAGAGGACAGGCCAGAGCTGGAGCTTGACATCGTGCTTGAAGTGGAGGGAGGAGACCGGAAGACCGAGGCTATCAGGTCATTAGACCACTGCTCAGCCAGCCGCCCTACCCTCCAGTCTTTGTTCTGCTCTGCACCAGGAGGAGACTGGTGATGCAAAGATTCAGAGCTAGATCTCTCAAAGCTCCTTCTTCTGAGGTCTTTGTGATATGGACATTGCTGTGCAGAGCTCACCATCCTCTTCACGTCATTGATGACTTCTCCGGCCACCTCCCCGGCATAAACCCACAAGGTGTTTAGGGTTTGCTCTGAGAACTGAGCCACACTGTCTCTCCTTCTTCCACTGCCTTTGCTCATCTCTCCTTCCTCCTCCGCTACTCCCAGAGTGTCCATCTCTGTTGCCATTGAGACTATATGGCAAGCCAACCGCTCGGCATAATGTAAAGCTTCCTTGTGGGACATTCGGCGAGCGGAAATCTGGTTTGAATCCCGTCGGCCACTTCCTGTCTCTGGACATTTGTTAGTGCCATCGACTCCACCCTCTTCTGCCAATTCTTCAACCTCTTCATCCTCATTGCCATCCGCCTCCTCAGAGAGAGACCTCATCAACTTAAGCATGAATTCAGCCTTGTCTGCCTCGGGGGAGATGTCTTTTGGCCCTGGGCCCGGCTCAGGCTGATAGTGAGGAGTGGGAGGTGGGGTAGCGGGGGAAAATTCCTTGGCTAGCTTGCTTTTCAGCTTCTTTGAGAACTGTTTGATCTGTTTCTCTTTGGACACCTCGCTGGGCTGCTGAGGGGTAGAAGGAGGAGGGCCGGGAGTCCCACCAGACTTTTGTCCAGAGCTTTGAGCCGAGTCATCCCCCGGAACAGATGTCCTCCTTTGTCCACCCATCTCGGTGCCCGGTACATCAAGGGTATGCATCATCACAGGATGTGTTTCAGCCACACCTTTGTTCTTGGCGTCTAACTCACAGCTGGCTCTATTTTGGCTTGTCTGGAAGGAAATGTGAGGAATGCTTGGGGGTGTTGCTTGCTCAACAGGGATGATGTTTCTAACATATCCAGGATCTCTACAGACATATCTGAAGCAAGCGCCCTGCTTTGAAGGGGAATCTGGAGCCTCGTCATTTTCAGTTTCCTGCTGAGAAGAAGAATCCCTTCTGCTGCCGATAGTCTTCGTAAAGAATTCAGCACAGTCACCGAAACTCTTCTTCACCTTAGAAGCAGTTATTAGCTCACACGCTTCAGTTACTATCATATCCACCATGTTGCCAGAGAAGTTTTGGAAAGAGGACTTTCCATGAGAGTGGTCTTCTCCAGGCGTTGGGGTCTGAGTTCCATGACTGTGAAGGTGAGTTTGTGCGTCAGTGGCAGACACATTTAGTCTTTTGGGGCTGTTTTGTTGGATATCTGACAGGCTAAACTCATACTGACAGGTCTCCTCAGAATCATGGATGTGTGTGAGGGCTTGGCCTGCTTTGGGCACAGGAATACAGCTGGCCATGCCTGATACAGTGAACAAGGCTTTCTTCACCGTACAGGAAGCATCTTCTCCAGAGGGCCCTGGGGCAGCTGCAGCAGAGCTGGAACTAAGAACCTGCTGGTTAGCAAAGGTACTGCAGGTTTGAGCACCAGTGGTCTCTGAATTGACATAACAGATGTTGTCCAGAGACACACTTATAGCTGCTTGGCTAGTGAAGGACACATCAGCCTGAGAAAGCTCTATGAAGGCCTCTTGGATAACCGACTCAGACAAGTCAGAAGCATAAGAGCAAACCACCTCCTCTTCTTCCTCCTCCTCCTCCTCCTCGTTCCCTTGGCCAAAGGACCAATCACTAGGGGTGCGAGGGGTTGAGGGGTGGGAGAACTGACACACTTCCATAATGCCTTCAAACACCAGCTCTTCAGCCAGTTCAGCAGCGAACTGTGACACTGTGCTGTGGAAAATCTGCTTCTTCACTGTCAGGAAGTCTTTCAGCGCCCCGGACACAGCCTCTCCAACCAGGAAGCCAGCCAATCCATTGATTGCCCGTTTTTTCAACACGTAGGCGTGGCGCATACCGATCTCCTGGAAAGCCATCTGGAACACTGAGGAGGTGAGCCTGGCAGCCAGGTGACACAAGGTGGTGGTACAGGAGGATACACCTTTTTGGAGGTCTCGCAACGCGCTGCCCAAGCTCATCTCCACCAGGTCAGTGGCAAACCTCTGAATGCCGTCCTTCAGAGACTGGGACTTCTTTTGCAGAGCGCCCACTGTTACCGTCTCTTGTATTTCTGAGAGCTTCATCAGGTATCCTGAAGGGTTCTCGAATTCCTTGTGGCAGACACAGCTGAGATTCTTGTTGTCACTGATGTCAACGGCAGACTGGTAGCCACACACAGATCCCAGAATCTCTTTGGAAAGACTGCTGGCAAAGTCTGAGTAGGTTTTATACAGAGAGCAGACATCCTGGGGTTTACGTAGCTCTAAGATGTCCTGTCCATCTTCTTCTGCCTTCCAGAAGTACTCAAGAGGTCCACTAGAGTCAACCAAGGGGCTGAAGGCCGAGGAGCTTACAGGACTGAAGAGTGGGCCACCGTTCTCGTCCGATGGGGTCTGCATTGGTCGAGGGGAGTCAGGCACCTCAGAGTGAAGCGAGTAGGGCGAGCCTGGTTTCAGAGGAGTGGGTTTTTTCACATTGGCTGGGAGAGTTGGGTGGTCAAATCGGTGAGGGTTCATTCCCTTGGTTGAGCAACCCCTGGACACATATTTGGATACTGACCCACTGCTCTGTGACGTCGAGGCACTGATCGCATCCAGAGGAAGTGCGAGAGTGCAGTTATCTGAGCTCAACTCATCCAGGTCATCAAACTGGTCAAAGCTGTCAAAGAACTCACTGACTTCAGAGTCCGAGTCTTCAACGCGCTCTCTGGGACCCCCTGGCACCTGGGGGATGTCCAGTTTGGCCCGCATGCTCTTCTGGTAGCCCACTTCATCTAGGAATATGATTGGGCTGGGGCTTGAGCCGTCAGAGTCTTCAGATTCACTGACATGGATCACAGGGGAGGGCACACGAGCTCCGGGGCTGCAGTACGTCCACTGGGATTCAAGGCCCGATGACCTCTGCACTGTGACAGAGACATCCGGACCAGGACTCTGTTTGGCTGCATTTCTCTTCGACGATGAGCATATGATGATACGGGAGCCTGCTAATTCCTTTTTTCTTCTGTGAGCTGGGATTGTCTGTGATGCCACGTCACGCTTTTTCAAATGGCGATAGGGGCCTGCAGCTGTGGAGATGGAAAGGGAAAGAAACTGGTTATATACGGTACATACAAAGAGGGGATTCAAGATGAGGAATATTTATCCATAAAAGCAAACAAAAGCTGTTTATCCATTGTGCCTTGATTATATAAAAGAGAGTAACATCCAAACTAGCTGTGCCATATAGAAGAACTGACAAATGCTGGCCACTGAAACACATGTGATTCATAATGGTATAAAAAACAGATTGGGGTTTTAAATCAGATCTCCATTTTTTGTTTTAGCAGGAGTATCTATATTCAGTTGATTGGATCACAAGATGTTCTACTTAAGAGACCACAGGCTACAACATGCCACTAAGCATTAGATGTTAAACGTACAGGGATTGTGTCCTGTGTCATCCTCCTCCAGATGCTCCAGGGCTGTGACAAAGTCATCCTCGATTGATGAGACCGACTGGTTAGTGTCATCTTCCTCAGCCTGGCAGGACTCAGCTGAGCCCCTCTGAAGAGCCTGGATCTCCAACGCATAGCGAACGCCTGCCATGTAGCATCCTAGCAAACCGGCCAGAGAAGCTACGCTGGCCTGAGGGTAGAAGCTAGTACTGGGATTATGTCTCAGCACACACACAGTCTTTAACCAGCACTAAAGGCAGCAGCATGTGAGAGAAAGAGACAAAGAAAGGGAGGGAAAGAGAGAAAAACTCACAGTTAAGCCTGGTGTATTCCGCTCATTTAGATTAAAATGACATTATTTGTAACCAACAAGCAGATGGAGTCTATAAACTCTACAATCTGCTGATAGTGTGAAAGATCTTTTGTATTGTTATGTCTGTACACTATGTCTGATTGAGATTTGATCTGTAGCATGTGCAGAATCACTCTGGAGATAGGTGCTGTCGGAAATAGCCGTCAAAACCCCAGAGTGAGCAGCAGGGCAGAGTGTACCCAAACAGGGCGGGCAGAACACAGGACCAGGAAGCGAAAGAGTGCGATCGTGGGCTGAAAAAACAACATCTTTCCGTCCAACCGGCACTTCTTCAACAGCGTGAAAAAAGACTTGGTCTGCTTCCATGAAGAGGCAGACAAAGCCATAAGATTAGGAAACCGTTTAGTTCGTTTTAGGAACAACAATATTATATTTCAAAAGCTACAAAAAAATTACGAAATAATTGTCAAACTTAAAATGTGAGAAATCTGACAAGATGGTCAGATATCTGTCAATAAAGTAATCAGATGTGCATACCTTTAAGTTGCTATACTAGCTTTATTGGCATTGGCACTAGATGAGTTACCAAGGTTTTGTCTAAGGGTTAGATTATCTTTTTCATTTTAATACTGTCAGTCCTGTACAACCTTCACCATTTTGCACATTGTAACTGCCCATATATATATTTATTTAATTATATTGTATTGTACGGGTATATCTATATTTAATCCATATTCCATGTAAAAAAGCATTTATATACTAACTAAGCACTTATACACTAACTAAGCACTTACATACTAACTAAGCACTTAACACTAACTAAGCACTTAACACTAACTAAGCACTTAACACTAACTAAGCACTCATATACTAACTAAGCACTTAACACTAACTAAGCACTCATATACTAACTAAGCACTTAACACTAACTAAGCACTCATATACTAACTAAGCACTTAATACTAACTAAGCACTTAACACTAACTAAGCACTCATATACTAACTAAGCACTTAACACTAACTAAGCACTCATATACTAACTAAGCACTTAACACTAACTAAGCACTTAACACTAACTAAGCACTTAACACTAACTAAGCACTTAACACTAACTAAGCACTTAACACTAACTAAGCACTCATATACTAACTAAGCACTTAACACTAACTAAGCACTCATATACTAACTAAGCACTTAACACTAACTAAGCACTCATATACTAACTAAGCACTTAATACTAACTAAGCACTTAACACTAACTAAGCACTCATATACTAACTAAGCACTTAATACTAACTAAGCACTTAACACTAACTAAGCACTCATATACTAACTAAGCACTTAATACTAACTAAGCACTTAACACTAACTAAGCACTCACATACTAACTAAGCACTTAACACTAACTAAGCACTCGTATACTAACTAAGCACTTAATACTAACTAAGCACTCACATACTAACTAAGCACTTAACACTAACTAAGCACTCGTATACTAACTAAGCACTCGTATACTAACTAAGCACTCATATACTAACTAAGCACTTAACACTAACTAAGCACTCGTATACTAACTAAGCACTCGTATACTAACTAAGCACTTAACACTAACTAAGCACTCGTATACTAACTAAAATGAACTTAAAATGTTTTTGTTCTATGAAACCTGATGTACTTATATGATTCCGTTTTCTTCAAGTTTGTATCTTCTTGGTCGAAGGCACTTATTGTAAGTCGCTTTGGATAAAAGCCTAAATGCAATGTAATGTAAACATTGCTATATTTTAATGTTGTTATAGTTTTCTTGTTTTATGTTATGGTCAATTTCTTTAAAAAGTGTTTATGTATGCACCAATTCCACCTTCCTTGTATGTGTTCAACTACTTGGCAATAAACTTGTTTCTGATTCTGATTCAAACCAAATACAACTTGAGCTCTCATTCTCACTTCCCTTTATTGTCTCCCCTCCACTTCCCTGCCTTGATGCTCACTTCCACTTTACTTTAAAAAGGTGCTGACTGAGCACAATACGTAAGGTCTGTGACGTACGTGAGGCCCGGCGTCTTTGTGCTCCGTCAGCCGGCGGGAGTCTTTGAGCAGCAGGACCTCGTCGTTCTTCAGGCTGTGAACGTGGAGCGACCTGAGAAGCTCACACAGTCCTCCTGGCAAAGATAACATGGCCTGGGGAAGAAGAAGGAGAAGGAGACACAGAGGTGAATTATCTTTGCAGCCATCCTTAAAGGTCACCTATCATGCAAAACATGTCCCCTCTTCTCCACGTCTCTTCTACATCAACATGTGTCCCCTCTTCTTCATGTCTCTTCTACATCAACATGTGTCCCCTCTTCTCCATGTCTCTTCTACATCAACATGTGTCCCCCTCTTCTCCATGTCTCTTCTACATCAACATGTGGGGCTCCATGTCTCTTCTACATCAACATGTGTCCCCTCTTCTTCATGTCTCTTCTACATCAACATGTGTCCCCTCTTCTTCATGTCTCTTCTACATCAACATGTGTCCCCTCTTCTTCATGTCTCTTCTACATCAACATGTGTCCCCTCTTCTTCATGTCTCCTTCTACATCAACATGTGTCCCCTCTTCTTCATGTCTCTTCTACATCAACATGTGTCCCCTCTTCTTCATGTCTCTTCTACATCAACATGTGTCCCCTCTTCTCCATGTCTCTTCTACATCAACATGTGTCCCCTCTTCTTCATGTCTCTTCTACATCAACATGTGTCCCCTCTTCTTCATGTCTCTTCTACAGTACATCAACATGTGTCCCCCTCTTCTTCATGTCTCTTCTACATCAACATGTGTCCCCTCTTCTTCATGTCTCTTCTACATCAACATGTGGCCCCTCTTCTTCATGTCTCTTCTACATCAACATGTGTCCCCTCTTCTTCATGTCTCTTCTACATCAACATGTGTCCCCTCTTCTTCATGTCTCTTCTACATCAACATGTTCCCCCTCTTCTTCATGTCTCTTCTACATCAACATGTGTCCCCTCTTCTTCGTGTCTCTTCTACATCAACATGTGTCCCCTCTTCTTCGTGTATCTTCTACATCAACATGTGTCCCCTCTTCTTCATGTCTCTTCTACATCAACATGTGTCCCCTCTTCTTCATGTCTCTTCTACATCAACAGGTGTCCCCTCTTCTTCATGTCCTCTTCTACATCAAACATGTGTCCCCTCTTCTTCATGTCTCTTCTACATCAACATGTGTCCCCTCTTCTTCATGTCTCTTCTACATCAACATGTGTCCCCTCTTCTTCATGTCTCTTCTACATCAACATGTGTCCCCCTCTTCTTCATGTCTCTTCTACATCAACATGTGTCCCCCTCTTCTTCATGTCTCTTCTACATCAACATGTGTCCCCTCTTCTTCATGTCCTCTTCTTACATCAACATGTGTCCCCTCTTCTTCACTTCTCTTCTACATCAACATGTGTCCCCTCTTCTTCACGTCCTTCTACATCAACAGGTGTCCCCTCTTCTTCATGTCTCTTCTACATCAACATGTGTCCCCTCTTCTTCATGTCTCGTCTACATCAACATGTGTCCCCGCTTCTTCATGTCTCTTCTACATCAACATGTGTCCCCCTCTTCTTCCGGTCTCTTCTACATCAACATGTGTCCCCGTCCCTTTCTCTATCACGTCTCTTCTTCTACATCAACATGTGTCCCCTCTTCTTCATGTCTCTTCTACATCAACATGTGTCCCCTCTTCATTCACGTCTCTTCTACATCAACATGTGTCCCCTCTTCTTCACGTCTCTTCTACTCAACATGTGTCCCCTCTTCTTCATGTCTCTTCTACATCAACATGTTCCCCCTCTTCTTCATGTCCTCTTCTACATCAACATGTGTCCCCTCTTCTGTCATGTCTCTTCTACATCAACATGTGTCCCCTCGTCTTCTTCATCGTCTTGTCTACATCAACCATGTGTCCCCTCTTCTTCACGGTCTCTTCTACATCAACATGTGTCCCCTCTTCTTCACGTCTTCTTCTACAATCAACATGTGTCCCCTCTTCTTCACGTCTCTTCTACATCAACAGGTGTCCCCTCTTCTTCACGTCTCTTCTACATCAACATGTGTCCCCTCTTCTTCACGTCTCTTCTACAGCAACATGTGTCCCCTCTTCTTCACGTCGCTTCTACATCAACATGTGTCCCCTCTTCTTCAGCGCTCTTCTAACATCAACATGTGTCCCCTCTTCTTCATGTCTCTTCTACATCAACATGTGTCCCTCCCTCTTCTTCATAGTCATGTCTCTTCTGCATCAACATGTGTCCCCTCTTCTTCATGTCTCTTCTGCATCAACATGTGTCCCCTCTTCTAACATCAACATGTGTCCCCCATCTTCTTCACCGTCTCTTCTACATCAACATGTGTCCCCTCTTCTTCATTTCACGTTCTCTTCTTACTCAACATGTGTCCCCTCTTCTTCACGTCTTCTTCTACATCAACATGTGTCCCCCCTTCTTCACGTCTCTTCTACCTCAACATGTGTCCCCCTCTTCTTCACGTCTCTTCTACATCAACATGTGTCCCCTCTCTTTCACGTCTCTTCTCTCACATCAACATGTGTCCCCTCTTCTTCATGTCTCTTCTACATCAACATGTGTCCCCTCTTCTTCTTCATGTCCTCTTCTATCAACATGTGTCCCCTCTTCTTCTTCATGTCTCTTCTCATCACATGTGTCCCCTCTTCTTCATGTCTCTCTACATCAACATGTGTCCCCTTCTTCATGTCTCTTCTACATCAACATGTGTCCCAGTCTTCTTCATGTCATCTTCTACAATCAACAAGGGTGTCCCCTCTTCTTCATGGTCTCTTCTGCTCACTGGTCCCTTTATTCATGTCATCTTCTACATCACCATGTGTCCCTCTTCTTCACGTCTCCTTCTACATCAACATGTGTCCCCTCTTCTTCATGTATCTTATACACTCAACATGTGGTCCACCTCTCTTCTTCATGTCTCTTCTCATACATCAACTGTGTCTCCTCTTCTTCATGTCTTCTTCTACATCAACATGTGTCCCCTCTGTGGAAAGAGACTCTAAGTTTCAGGAACAAAGATTCTCTCTCTTTTTGATCCATTTCTATAAAAACCTGTCTGAAAATGAGCTGATCAGATTTTGGTCACTTGATGATGTCATACCGATGTTTTGTCTTGTGTAACCATTAGCCAATCAGCAACCAAGGTAACCTCCCTCCCCCCTATCACCTGAATCTCCTCCTAGAGCACCATTGAGTTATTTTTAACCAATCATCTCTCAGAGGGGCGTGGCCAGCAGCAGCTCATTAGCATTTAAAGCTACAGACTGAGAATCAGCACTTTGGAAACAGGGCTGAAACAGAGGGGATTATGGGTAATTCTGCAATGATCTGTTTGGTGTTTCAGCCAATCAGAGACAGGCTCTGTATATATCTGAGACCTGTGATATATTGATGAAAAACAGTATAATAGGGGACCTTTAACCTAACCTAACCCCTGACAAGCGTTGTTTCGTTATTATGAATGAAAACATACCTGTTGGGTGGCATCTTCTCCTTCACATTGCTCAGGCAGACACACAAAATGAATCTGAAAGAGCAGTTTAGGGTCAGTGTTGATGTGATTTTATGTTTGAATACGATATGTTTGCTGGTGGTTACGTGACAAACCTCCGTCAGTCTCGTGGAGTCTCTATTTGGCAGCTCGAGGCCAACGCTGCAAAGCTCCTTTTTATTCCTAAGGATGCTCTTCACACTCTGCGGCCCGACATCACGCACAGTCTTCAAACACAAGGTCATACTTTGAGTTAGTGAATGGTTACCCAATAGAACATTAATGAGAAACCAATGTATCGATTTAAGGATACTGATGCTCAGACACATGTTAAACAAAAGGACCCCAGCAGATCACCCCTTTGGCATAACTGTAACTTAAAGATGTAATAAGTATAACTAGAACTAATACATATGGTCTTTTTTTGTATTTGACGTTTGATTTCTGTTTTTTTTCTTTTATTTATTATATGTCTTTGCTATTTGACTAACTTATTTACCCTACATGTGTAATCTTTTTATATAAATCTCCTATAGGCCTGTGGAAAATGATGTTCCAATTACTTTTGAGAAATAAATCAAATCAGGTTTTATTTATATAGCACATTTTTAAAACGATTTTTGGTCGAGCCAAAGTGCAAATAATAAATAACACATTACTACAATCTAAATAAATACACAACGTCTCTAGGGAGGCGTGTGGCGCAGTGGACGGCACAGGTTCAAACCCCACTGCAGTCAGCATGTCGTTGTGTCCCTGAGACCCTTCACTCCAAAGTGCTCCTGTGGGGATTGCCCACAGTATTGAGCGTGTAAGTCGCTTTGGATAAAAGCGTCTAACAAGTAACATGTGATGTCTCTGTATTTTACAATGAATGTAGCATGCATACATGTTGAGTAAAGAAAGGTATTTTGTGCATCTGCCTGCTTTTACACAGGACAATTATCCTGGCTAATCAGATTATATTCAAATAGACATTTTAAAAACACCTACACATCTCACTACATTAAAAACTGCAGTTTAACATGAAGCAACTTCAGAACACACACAACAAGCGGTACCACTTTACAATAAGACTACCCTTATAAAGGGTTTACGAATAGTTTGTAATTCATTTATTAATCAGGTTGTGAACACTTTATAACTTGTCATTAATAAGCTTTTTATAAGACATGAGATAAACAGGGCAACTGGGACCGGTTGCTTGCCAAATAGTGAGCCCACATTTATCTGTACTGCTAAGCCTTATATTGGCTACCTAGCTTACTTCGTCTCCTTCATCAGCCAGCATCCTTGGTATCTGTTGCTCACCGAGTTGATTCTCGCTAAGTATGAAAACTATATTAGAACTGGTTTATAAATGGTTCTTAATGATTAATAAAGTGTTTACAACCTAATTCATAACCTAATTCATAACCTAATTCATAACCTAATTCATAACCCTTTATGAATCCTTTATAAGGGTAGTCTTATTGTAAAGTGGTACCCAACAAGCTGTTAAAGTTCAATAGTGCATTATCATATCAAAACAAACTGGACAAACAAGTACGACAAGATTTTACCTAACATATCATACATCATTACATAAGAGAAAGTAAAATACATAAATGTTTTTGTCTACCTGCCCTCGTAGCAAATTGACTAAATGACTTGCAAGCTACTCAATACATTACAATAGGTTTTGGGCTGGTGAGTGAAGCAAATCTAGAAACCACTTTTACCATATTTTACCAGCTTTTGGCTAATGCTAGTGTTCATTTCCAACACTGAATGGCATCCATAAACAAAGACTGGAGGGTGGGGCTTGACATATCATTTCAAAAGACACAAAACACAACAGATAGAAGCAGAATAAGATGCTGTAACTCAGTAAACAGACCTCTTTCCGGACTGTGGCCCTGGATCTTATCGGGACTCCTCTAATACGAGCACAGGCGTCCATAGTGACGGAGAGCTGACCGGCCGCTCACCTGTGAGTTGAAAGGTGCCACAGGAGAAGAAATGGAGTTAGCGACATGGCAAAAGAGTTTAGTCAATATAATAGAGCATAGAAATGATTCAGAGTTATATCATCTCTTTCCACAGCTGAGCCCTGTGGCTTATGTAGTCTCTCCAGTTCTATAAGAAAACAGAAGAGTGAACTCTCTCTCATGCTCCTCAGCTGTCTCTGAACCACAGCATCACATGATGAAGCCAGGACAGTATCTGAGCTATTAGTAAACACAGTGATATCACACTGTGTCTCTATCTGCTTGTTGTGATTTACTGAACCAACGGTTAGCAATGAACTCAAGATTAAAACACATTTTAACACAAGAAGCAATGCAGAGAATCTCAAATCCATGTACAAAAAATAACAAAGAATCAAGTACTTCCTGTTGTGTCAGAACAATGGGATTTTTCATCTAATTGCCACACAAATAACATCATGACCACAATTTATATGCAAACTTACTTTTTCATAAACTGTAAGTCATTTTAAGTGTTTAGAAAGTGTTGTAAGTGTTTATGAGAAGATTCAGTTCAGTTAAAAGCTAACTTTAATTGTTGTTCAATGATGTCTCTGTATGATTTAAATATTAAAACAACACTTGTTGTTCTTAAGGACTACAATAACATTCAAAACATCATGCCAAATAAATCAGAACACTAATTGTCTTACATTTAAGGTATTTTTATATTAGTTTTCCAAAAAGCAGTCAAAACAAGACATGATATTTGGACAGAAAGATTATAAATATTAAATGGTTTGGAAAAGTTAGAGTGTGTACGTAAATATGAAAGCTGCTTCTTAGAAATAATATTGTTAAAAACATTTAAAGATGATATTTGTCTAAAGGAAATACACTTGGACGGAAAATATAGGACATTAATCCATCAAATGTTTCTATTTTAAAGGTCACCTATCATGCTATCTTTAGGCAATAGCATAGGTCTCAGATATATAACAATATATTAAAAACATGTCTATGAAGTGTTTTGCTCAAAACACCAAACAGATCACCCATTCTAGCCGGTGCCTCATATCCCTCCATTTCACTTCCTGTTTCAAAAGTGATGATTTTATGTATAAAGCTTTAAAAAAAAAATGATAAAGCAAAAAAGGAGGGTCTGAGCTCATGCGGGACCCGGCAGCTACCGTCTAAACTAAATGCTGCCGTGATGAAACGCCATATCATGGATTATCAAGGATTCTCTCTGAAACAGTCTGGAGCTCAAAGACTTTCTCTCTTGCCGGTTATACCACAAGGTGAGTTCCTTTTTACTTCCTGCTTCTTCACACACATGCTCTCCAGTACAGGTTAGCTCTGAGTGTTAGCGATGCTAATGTAAACACCGACCATATTACGTCCAAAACAGTCGGGCATTGTTTCTGATAGCAACGTTTCTGATTGGCCCGTGGGTCCACATTTCAGATATTACGTCATATCGGACGCAAATCTGGATCAGCTCCGTTGTTCCCCGTTTTTAGAGATTTGGGTACGGAGGAAAAGAGAGAGGGTTTTATTTTCTGACGCTGCGCGAGTTCCCCGACACACCGGGGACACATGTTGATGTAGAAAAGAGATCAACAAGTGCATTTTGCATGATAGGTCCCCTTTAAAGTCGGTTTTAGGTAGTGAAAGTTAGTTTTTTTGACACTACATTTAAAAAAGAAAGAAAAGTAATGAGTTGGGTTTAGGTTGGCTTAAAAGGTGTAACCAAAATGTGGGTAACCCCATGTATACTATATGTTTTATAAACACCAGGACAAAGGTTGCCCAGTTGCCAGGAAGACGAGGAGGCCTAGACTTGTCCTGCTGCGGAGGATAATCTGCAGAAGGCTTCTGCTTCTTTGATATTCTTTAAACACTCAAGCCCGCATCAAAGATCAAACAGTGAGGCTCAGAGGACAGGGGTGTGTGATCAGAGCCGGGGAAACACGCTCGGTAAGCAGCGGGTAAAGGAGGCAAAAATATTTACAGTGTACAAGAAGGAAAAGTTTCCCAAGAAATGCAAGCCTCTCCTTTGAGGTACGGTCCAAAGCTGAGTCTAGACACATGCAGGCGGTCCTTCATCCTGAGAACCTGAGGGCTCTGTATGTATTATTATTAGGGGTGGGGGGAATAATCAATACAGCATAGTATAGAGAGCCTAAGTCCCTCCCTTTCCGGTGGACCACCATGGGACCTTATTTCGGAAAAAATATGTATGGAAGTCAATGACGAGAGAGAAATTATGTTTTGTCCCCGTTTGAATTGTGCCATGAATTACACATATGATGTTTGTCCATTTAAAAAAATAATTTCCAAGTCAAGAAAGTCACAGTTTGTCGTAAAACTGTTGAAATATAAGACTATCTCTTTGAAATAACATCCATAACATTAATCTGGCTGCTACTTAGAAATGATTTATCTAATATATCATATTCCAATAACTTGTATATCGACTCTTATTGCACTATTTCGTGCTATTTTTCTATTTTTTTTCACTTTTTCAGTTTTATTGTGTTGCACTGTTGGAGGAGCCTGTGACCTAATATGTTCATCGTTCATCGTTTCATCTCTGTACGTATGACCAATAAAAGCCTTGAACCTTGAACTATGAAAATACGCAACTAGAAAGACACACAAATCCAAGAGTAAGTGATGTCATAACTCGTTTACCACTCACCGAAACCTTGTACCGCCGGTCCGCATGCTGGCTCTTACGGAACCGACTAACTCCCCTTTTGTGTAATAGCAGCTCTCAGCATGCCCAGACGTGTAATGATTTTCACATCGTTTAATACTTTTCACCTCAATCTGAAAGAAAGAGGTGCAAAGTGCCAAGGTGACGGCCATCTTGGTGTTGGTGATGTGTGTTGTGCGAGACCAGAGATGTAGTACATAGAGCGGTTTCACACAAAACTAAGCGTTACTTCACAGTTCGACAGTTTCTTGACTTGCAAAATTATCTTTTAAATTGACAAACATCATATGTGTAATTCGTGGCACAATTCAAACGGGATCGAAAGATAATTTCTCTCTCGCCATTGACTTCAATACATAATTTTGCCGAAATAAGGTCCCATGGGTCGGAAGTAGAAGGGCGGGACTTAGGCTCTCTATCGCGCTACTTTGCGTGGCGATATTGTATCGATACAAGGGCGCCAATTATCGATTATTACAGGGATGGGCAAATGGCGGCCCGGGTTACTCCTAGTTACGTCGCGATCTGCGTACATGATTTCGTTCGGCAGCCAAATACCGCAAAATAATCTGTGACGGGTTTGTGTGTATTGTGTTTGTTTCCCGGGGAAATACTCACAATACACACCGGCTGTTGTTATGCCCATAGATATATATAAACACAACAACAGTGTTTATATATATCTATGGTTACGCCTGCTGTGACGCTAAGTTACCGCTTGTAATTATGCCGAAGCTTCAAAGTTGTATTTATCATCTGAATTTGGTGAAACAAGTTTAATATTCTAAAAACCAAGACTTTGTTTATTTGAAATCAGATGAAAGCACACTGTCACGGACCCTGCCGTGTTATCTATGATTACTATGCTTTTCATTCATAATGTCAGCGGGAGGGAGGGGGGGGCGGCGCTGAGGAACAGCAGAGTGCGGGAGGGAGGGGTAGCGGCGCTGAGGAACAGCAGAGTGCGGGAGGGAGGGGGGGCGGCGCTGAGGAACAGCAGAGTGCGGGAGGGAGGGGGGAGCGGCGCTGAGGAACAGCAGAGTGCGGGAGGGAGGGGGGGCGGCGCTGAGGAACAGCAGAGTGCGGGAGGGAGGGGGGGCGGCGCTGAGGAACAGCAGAGTGCGGGAGGGAGGGGGGGCGGCGCTGAGGAACAGCAGAGTGCGGGAGGGAGGCGCTGAGGAACAGCAGAGTGCGGGAGGGAGGGGGGGGCGGCGCTGAGGAACAGCAGAGTGCGGGTTGACGGGTGTCTGTGTGGACACTCCCCTTATTGTGCGTCAGCAGAGGCTCCAAGTGTCTTAGGTTCAAGTTACACAGCTAATGTCTGGGTAGTGTCCATGGCTTCATGTGTATGTCATCTAATGGTTCATCTCAATGCACACATTTTCCGTGCTTTCCAATAGTTTCAAAGTTGTATTCCACTGTTTAATAACCTGTTCAATACAAACACTCACTTAACAATAACATTTCTGTGAACTGATATTTGTTTAGGTTATTAGAGGATGCTCCTGGAAAGATTGTAAAATGTCAATGAAGATCAGACTTTGTATATTTGTTAATAATTACATACAATACATGGACTTTGTGTGTGTGTGTGTGTGTGTGTGTGTGTGTGTGTGTGTGTGTGTGTGTGTGTGTGTGTGTGTGTGTGTGTGTGTGTGTGTGTGTGTGTGTGTGTGTGTGTGTTGCAAGTAAATCTGCGGCCCCCTGGTGGCCAGTACATCAATGATGTGGCCCCCACCACCATCAAAGTTGCCCATCCCTGTTTTATTATATAAACTATTCATAATAGCAAATCCAAATGAAAGTTTTTGGTAACAATTGCTTTTTCAATCCACTCGAGAGCTTTTTCTTGTGCTGTCGTGTCAAGTCAGTGGCAGGAAGTTAGTCAAAACAAAGATGGTATCGCAATACTTAGCATATCGACTGACTGAAAACTCATCTCTTTCGACTCCACTTCGAGCGTTAGAACTATTAACGAAGCACTTATATACTAATAAAGGACTGGCTTATCTAAAGCCAGTTGAGTAGCACTTGAAATGTTTTGGCTCTATGAAACCTGATGTACTTTATGATTCTGTTTTCTTCAAGTTTGTATTTTGTTGGTCGAACGCACTTATTGTAAGTCGCTTTGGATAAAAGCGTCAGCTAAATGCAATGTAATGTAATCCTAATAAAGAACAAGAACAAGAGCACAGGTTTCCTCCACTGATCCAGGACCTCCTAGCTTCTCGTGGGTGCCTTGGTGGGCAGTGTGCAAAAACAACACGACCAGCTGCTGCTGCTACATAAACCTCAACTATGCAGCAAATTCAATCACAAAGCAAGCCGGCACAGTGACGTCTGTCAAAGGCGTCATTTATACCGGGGGGACGCAGGGAATATGTCCTCCACCACTTTTAGAAATGGGCATGTTTTGTCCCCACCACTTTGCAATCGGATCATTTGTTTAAAACTGTTCTGAAAATAGCGTGCACAAAGAATCGTACACTTTGAGGAAGGTTTATTTGCACATGAGCGTCTTTGAGCATAAAGATCCCATGTATTATTAGTATTATTATTATTATTAAGAGAACGTACACAATCTGGAGGACTGTTCACACTTTCTGGGGGTATTTCTGGTGACCCAAGTGGACCTGCGACAAGTTTAATATTAGTAATAATTGAAGAAAGAATAGTAAAGCTATTGTTGCTCCCAGCAGCGTAGCATAGTAACTGCACTAGTTGTCAAAAAAAGTACGTATATATATATTTATTGTTTACGGGGCGCTTAATGCAGTGTTTTTTTAAGTGTCTCAACCATTTTTTCAAACAAAGTGATGCACATGACTTCTGTTATGGCTCTGACTATCCTGAACAGAGATTCAGTCGTTAGCAAGTCTGCTTTTATTAGCCTGAGATGTCTTTATGTTCACATCACAGCTCTAGTATTCAGTGATACACGATGGGGGGGCGCCATAGATCGCAGGGGGGGCGCCATAGATCGCAGGGGGGGGCGCCAGGCCTCAGATGATTTGAGGCCAAATATCATATTTAGAATTTCTTTTACATATAATTGTAACGCAATACATGATTGTCACTAAAAGCCTTGTCTCTACATTACAATAAAATATAAAAAATAATTGAATAATTAATTTGAATACAAATTCAAGTGAGTATTAAAGGCATAAAAAGACAGAAATGTATAATTCTTTCTTTAATAGAAATGTTTCTTCCGCCCGTAAAGTGTCCAAACCAGGCTTTTCTGGATAAGCGCATTTTTAAAACATAGTCATTGTCCATGCCGGTTTCAGTTGGATGATTTGTCACAGTTGCTCCGATCAGATCGGTCTCCTCCATTTTGTAGATTATTTACGACTTTTGAATCCACATAAACACATCGGCAAAATCCGGCTTACTTTTAAACAATAATTACCGCTGCTGCGCGAAACCCCCCCCCCCCTTGTGTGTGTGTGGGGGGTGGGGGAGGGGGGGCGCAACTTCCAACAGGAGTCATTTGGGGGGGGGGCTCTTGGGAAAAAAGGTTGGGAACCCCTGGTGCAACCAATGTGGTCCAATTACAGCTAAACTATTTGGTATTTGCCCTGTCATGGATAAACTGTAATTAAGAGAGACTAGTTGAGGCTTAAAAACAATGACTCCTCAAACAAATTATCATTACAAAAATGGAATGAAGCTAAGCAGATCCCGCCGCCAAAAGGATTCTCGGGGGTGTTTGTGATCTTCTTGGAGAGGAGACAGAAAAACAACCTGTCAAGGGCAGGAACTGTGTAGTCTAAAATCCTGTTTGCTTCGGAGCTGATGTGGGCCAACACTTTGAGAACGAAGTGTGGGTGGCCGGAAGGAGAAAACAACAGAAAACTCAGAACAGACTGCGAGACGTGAGAAGAAGTCCGAGTGAGAAAACAAACACAGGTGACCTTCTGCTCCGGTGATATCAGTGGAGAAAAGATATGACATTCATAAGAAAACGCATTTTAAGAGTGTCTTCATTACTAATGTCTTACAAATGTGAACTTTTATTCTCTTAAGTTGACATACTGTCATAATGTAATGACAATAAAGCCTTGAACTGAACTTGGTTGTGGCATAGAGACATATGTTGGAGCTGCAGATGCTTCGTAGTACAGTTCAAATGATAATTCGCCAAATAAATTATCTGCAGCTATTTTAAATGATGATTAATTCAATTTCTCATGCAAAAGCGCCACACTGCCGAGTTCCTGCTTCTAGTTAGGTGTTTTACATCCAGTAGAGCTTGGTGTGTGATAGCAGGATAATCACAGGTGCTACTAATACACCTTAACGATGCCACTGTTCTATCCACGGGTCCCAGTAAGGTGTGACATGGAGACAATGAGAGAAACAGCATTAACAAAACCAGGACCCTGAAACTAAAACAGGTAAGTGAGGGAAACTGTCATTCATTTGTCTTACACACACACCTGTGCATGGCAAAATGTCCTCCATCAATTGTGAGGATTTACTGATTATCTTTGTCAATGTGAGAGGAATGAAATGTCTTCGGGTTTCAAACGATCACATTTTGAGGGACATTGAGAGGTTAATGCCCGGCAGTGGCTCAGTCAGTAGGGGCTTGGACTGTGAGCCGGTTCAAGTCCCGAACAGACCTAAATATGTGTATATGAGTGTGGACTGCTACTTGGAGAGGTCCCAGTTCACCTCCTGGGCCCTTGAGCAAGGCACCGGACACCCCCCACTCCCATTGCTCCCGGGCGCTGTACAGTAGCTGCCCACTGCTCCTGGTACTAGCATGGGTTAAAAGCAGAGAACACATGTCACTGTGTGCTCTGCGTGCGTGACCATTACAGAGGGCTTCATCCCTCCCAATTCTATCATTCTCTGAATCAATAATTAGAAGAATAAGATGCAGCCCGACTCTAAAGAGAAACACTCCTGAGACACAATAATGATGTCTCAAAACAAAAATGCAACTATCAATTCATCCTTTTCTTTACTAATCAACTTGTCCTTAAAACATCAGAACCCAGTTTTTCACAGTCTAAGTTATTCCCTTGAAAGTCTTGTTGTTCTCGTCCAAGGCCCAGATATCCAGAATGATGTGACATCAAACAGAGAAAAGCAGAATTGAGAGGACGATAACAGCATTTGTTGCAAGAAGAATGATTAAGAAGGCGATGACTTTCTGTCGATCAGCTTCTCATTGCAGCTCGTACATTCAAGTATTTACTTTAGTGTTGAGTTCCACTTGAACAGCACAATTTCTATTTTAAGCTCTTAAGCGTCACCTCTGGGTGTCTTGAAAACAACACCTTCCTCCTTCAGAGAAAGAGTCACTTTGCACGTAAGAAACCGTGTTCTCACTAAGCATTGCTCACAGCAAATGTACATTATATTGTCAAGTGCATCATCATGGCATTTCAAATGGGTTGCATGAACACATTTAGCTGAAAGTGACTTCTAAACAACGTTCATACATCAGACTAGGTGATGCATGCTACACCTACGCATGTCATACACATATTCTCAAGGAAAGAGAGCTACACGAGTTATTTTGCACGTAAGAGATGATGTGTTCACTAAATACTGTGTCTACAGAATTCATTTTATACTGTCAAGAGCAACATCATCGCTTCTTGCATCGGTTGCATGGACACATCTAGCTGAAATACAACCATGCATGTCATACACCTATTTACGTTAGCACAAGGTTAATAAATGCATCTCATGGGCAAAGTCACTAATGTAGCTCTCTGAATTGACATCAACGTAAATAGGTGTATGACATGCATATATAATCCAACACCCAGGCAGATATATGACAGTTGTTTACATGTCTTTACAATTTATATATATATATATATACAATATTCCAATTACTTGTATAGACTATTCTGCACTACTTCTATTATTTGTATTTACTTGCACTATGTTATCTGTTGTATTGTGTTGCACTGTTGGAGGAGCATGTGACCTAATATTGTATTTGTCATAACTACACTGTAGCTATGTTCAAATGACAATAAAAGCCTTGAATCTTGAAATGTCATTTTCAGCTAAATGTGAATGCAACCGATTCAAGGAGCAGAAACACATGTAGCTGACAATGACTGTCATACATCAGACTGGATGTTGCATTCAACACCTATGCATGTAACACACCTCTTAACGTTAGCGAAAGGTTAATAAAGGCATGTTATGGTGGAGGAATAGCTGTGTAATGTTGCAGTTTGTGGGGCTGCTGCTCCTCCTCCGCAGCAGCAGGCCGAAGAGGAGCCTCTCTCTGTGGATGCTGATGTTGACTCACCACCGCTAACTGCTCTATGCTAACACAACACAGTCAACACACACGCCATTATGAAGCCATTTCAGCTCAAAACAAACAATTTTAAAACCACAGGTAATGACAGTCACACAGAGCTTCATAAAACCACCTTGTTAGGTGACAAGCTGTCAATCACAGAGGCTAGTAGGCCGCGGTCTGTGACGTCACCGTATTGTCGTTAGCTAGCCACGAAGCTAACGACAACATTAGATGTAACTACACAACAACAAACAGCATTATGTTGTCTTTACAGTGTTGTATTAACATGACTATTAGACGTTATTGAGTGATATTTTCTCACCCCTCAGTGTCGGTGGGTCTCCAGCAGCGTTGACGACAGCCGCTGGGTTTCATGCGCGAACCGTCAGTTAGGAACGGTTCTTGCTAACGTAAGTGACATAAATTACGTAACCAACGTAACTAAAGGGAGGCAACTTCACTCATGCTTCCCTTACTCCAGTTTTACATTACATTACATTACATTACATTACATTGCATTTAGCTGACGCTTTTATCCAAAGCGACTTACAATAAGTACATTCGACCAGGAAGACACAACCTTGAAGAAAACAGAATCATAAAGTACATCAGGTTTCATAGAGCCAAACATTTCAAGTGCTACTCAACTGGCTTTAGATAAGCCAGTCCTTTATTAGTATATTAGTGCTTTGTTAATAAATAATTGTTTGTTTTACAATTGTATCAGAGGTGGAAGAAGTAGTACACAATTGTAAAGTAAAAGTGCAAAAGTATTGGTATCTCAATACACTTCAAGTACAACAAGTACGCATTTTCCGGTATGGCCCATATCAGATTTAAAAATATTATAATTATTATTGCATTAATGTCAATATTCACTTGGTAAAGGTGGGGGTTATTTAAATTACTTGATATACTGCTGGGTTGCTTAACTTCTAATAATCATTAGAACAAATAATGATTCTTTTGGTTGATTTATATTCTGTATTTGAAATTCATACCTGCAAAGTAGCTGGTAACAACATTTGTAAAATAAATAGTAGTGGAGTAAAAAATACAAAATTGCCTCCAAAATGTAGTAAAGTACCTCAAAAGTGTACTTAACCCTTAGATGCCCTTAGAGTGACTGGACCCTACACTCTTCCATAAGTGGGTCAAAAAGGACCCGTATTAGAATAATATATGTTTTTATGCCATTTTTGTCATTTTGGTTCAGAAAGATCACTTGTATTATATTTTGGTTCACACTAGAAATATTTTATATTTAATTTTTCACTATTTATAATTTTAGACTTTTTTTTTAATGTTTTGAACATATTGATGCAAAGATCTCAGCTATTCTGAGACCCTCACAGTATTCCAGTCCCTTTTCAAAACTCATCTCTTCTCCTCTTGTCTACTCATGGCCCCCCCCATCAATCCATGCCGGTTGATCAAGTTTGATAGTCCTATACCCCCCACCCTAACCTTCCCTTATATTATAAAGCAATTTTGAGTCCTTGAAAAGCCCTATAAAAATATAACGTATTATTATTATACTGACAGGCATCAACAGGTTGTTTTTAAGTGTCTCAAGTTGGCCAGTTCCCTGGACATTGTGAGATACACCCCCCCCCCCCCCAAATATAACTCCTGTTTATTATTATTATCAGTGACGTAAATGGTAGATGTGCATGTATGTCGTTCAGTATGCGTTTACAGGTGAATTCTGCATTTCCTGCCAAATACTAGCCTCAAAAAGATTAAAATATAATTAATGCAAATAAACTACTTCTACTAATAATAATAATCATAATCAATTCTATAATATAAATAATATATTATTTTATTATAATATAGTCAAGACAAAACATGCTTATTACATGCTCAAAAACTGATATTTCTTAAATCTGTATTCAAACGTAGTTCCCTCTGTCAGCAATGTATCAACAACTACACACACATTTCTCTCAGTATTTCTCTGTGGTTGACATGATGATGACTGTTAGGAGTTAAAGGTGGGGTCAGATCATTTTGGAGAAACCAGCTCGAGTGCGCTAGAATTTGAAAATACACAGCTGGAAAAAATCTGCCCCTTCCTCACAGAGCCCCTCCTCCAACACACGAACGCGCACATGACCAATGAGGGCACGAGATCAGTTTGTGCCCAGATGGAAGGCTGACAGGCAGGTAGGCCATCCAGTTACTTTAGCCGGCTCAGATGATTGGTCGTGCTTTTTACAGAGCCACGGCTTCAACAGATGAACTGTGTTTATGTATTTATTGTCAAAGCATTTAATGTATTCATTGCTATCGGGATGTTTAGTGTGCACATTGACATAACAAATAATAAAAGGGGAACAAATGCTCCATGTTTCATAAGCTGTAAACTTGAACTGTTATGTAAGCCAAGTAGACAGACAGTGTATCTCTCTTCCTCCTGGCCATTAGCAGATAAAAGGCATCACATACTTGAATGAATGGTAAATAAAGAATGCTGAAAACGAGTCATTTTCACAGATTCTCCAAAATGAACCGAACTCCCCATTTCCGGCGCATCACCTTCTTCCCATGAAAACAAGACCGAGGCATCATCAATCGAACCACGAGAAAACGATGTGTGTCGCACTGGCGCTGTCGATCACAGAGCAATCAAACTGCAGTGTGTTTTGAACATGGTTTAGAAACGTTTTTTAACAGCATATATGTTTAATAGAATATGATTTTATGCCACAGTGGATAAAGATATATAAACACACAAACTACCCCTGTGGGAAGAAGGGAAATGCAAACATGTGTCATTGGATTTATTCAAATATTGCATTTTTCATGTATTTAAATCTCCCTGCAGACACATTTGTTATGGTAGCCTACATTAGGCCTATATACCGTTTTGTTATTTCTAAAGCACCCGTTCTCTAGCTGCTTGTAACAGATACAAAGCACTCTCAAATGGCTGCTTACCATTTGTAATACACAGCTGTAAGAGCCATTTAGGCACATTATTTTATAGTAATGAATTATGGTTTTGTGAGCCAATTGAATATTCTTTAATTTAACTGAAATGAGCTGAATAACTATGAATTATTATTATACTGTTTTTGTAACGTTATCTAGCTCTAGTTTATGTTTTGTTATTATTTATAGAAAGCAATCGTAGGGGCGTGCTTTATCTGGTTAAATAAAGGTTAAGAAGTGCTCAGGTATAAATAACGCTGCCAGCATGACACAGCAGGAAGTCTAGAGAGGAAGTTGGAACAAGTTTTTGACCGCACACATCCGTAGGCTATGACTGAGGGATCTTGTTTGTTTATTTGTTTAAATACCCTGCAAATGTTGCACATCGGTGGCCGCCAGCTGATTCTATTGACCCTCTCAATAAAGCACCTGAACGAGCAAGGTATCTGATTTCTTGAATATACGCAAGTCAATACTCGAGCTCACCTCCTAGACTAAGTGGCCTTTGAACATTAATTTTCTTTTGGACAATTGGCCACTACAACAGCTGTATCACTAAATGTGCAGCTAATGCTATGCTCTATTGACATGTATTGGTGTTTATGTATTCCACGTATACATTGTTGATGAGTTACACTGTTCACTCCTCCTTCAAATAAACGATGTAACATTCAAAATATTATATATGCCCATTTTAACGAAAGTGGGCGTTTCTAAAATAAAGAATAACATACAAAATGTAAATTATTTCCAAGCAGCAATTTGTAGATTGGCCATAATTAGTTTTTTTAACCATTTGTGAGTCTGCTTGTGCACCTGACTGTAAATCCATCCAAGAGACTGAACTGAACTGAGTAATTTGATATCACTTCAGATTTTAAAACCACACCTTCTCTGGTTGCTTACAGGAAAACATCTCAAGGGTAAAACTCAATAATCAAAAGAATGTGTGCCAAGTGTTGCTTGTTGATGTTGTTGTTGTTGACGCATAAATGAACTGAGAAATGCAACAACAAATCAGTCAGTCCTTGAATAACTCAAACCTGACTGAATGTTGAAATAGTTCCCCTACATGTTTCCATTTCCTCCACATGTTATTGTATTTCCATGTAGATTGGCAATGCATCTCAGAACAAATGCAAGCCAAACCTCCTGGAAACTTGAGTTTACTGCGGAACACCACATCACCAGAAACAACAACATATGGAAGTTGGACAAACTCCACATGTTTCACAAGTTGAGGTAACTCCTTGTTGACAAGTGGTGAAACCGAGCTGGAGAGGAATGGGCAGAGATCGCCAGAGATGAAGAGAAAAAACATGACTTTTCCACAGCTGATTTATCCAATCACTTGCCAGCATAGTGAACCCTGGAATGTTGAGCACCCCCAAATTACAAATAGAAATGTACGGGTCCCCAGCACATGAAAACTGATGCTAACTTGTATAACTTAAGTTGTGTTAACTGAAATGAATGGGCATGTGGACAATAGTTATAACATTTCTTGACCATTTTGGAGTGGTTCCAGGTTATTGAGGAAGCTGAATCCATATCTGCCATTTCCAGGAACAAAAAAGACAGTTTTAACTATCAAGTGGTCATATTTGTCTTCTATTTGTACTATTATTTCTCAAATAAATAAGCAATCTGTCAAATCCAAATGATCCAGTCCTCTAAATCTTCAAAATCGATCAAATATTCATCAAAATCAGCACAGAGGTACAAACGAAACAAATATTGTCATGTTCTGGTTAATACTGCCATTGATACTGCAACTGTCCTCAGCATCCTCAAAACCCCCAAATCACTCCCAAATGGTCCAAATCAGCCAAGCAATGTTGGTATTATATTCTATTTGTATTTACTTGCACTGTTATCTGTGTTATTGTGTTGCACTGTTGGAGGAGCCTGATACCTAAGATGTTCGTTGTCATAACTACACTGTAGCGATGTACAAATGACAATAAAAACCTTCAATTTTGAATCTGGAAATGTCATTTTCAGCTGTGTTATATTTCTGCTCCTTGAATCGGTTGCATGAACACAGTTAGCTGAAAATGACTGTCATACATCAGACTGGATGTTGCATTCAACAGACCTATTCACATTAGCAAAAGGTTAATAAATGCATGTTATGGTGTGTCATGTTGCATCCTCAAAACCCCCAAATCACTCCCAAATGGTCCAAATCAGCCAAGCAACTTTTGTTGCTATTGTCTGCATATGCTAATTAACTAAATGTAGCCTATGCTAATTGTGCAAGTTAGCATCCTGCAGTTTCAATATGCTGGGGACCCATACTATACATTTCTAACATAAACATATAAACATATATAGCACTGGTTCATTTCCTTGAAGGGAAGTCAACACAAAGTGAGGCAGAAACTGCATATGTATTTGGTTTTATTGAAGAAGAGAGATATGAATAGGTAGCCTGTTTTAAGGCACCTTACAAATGTACAACAAAAGCTCAACCATTTATTTATTCAGAATACAAAAATACACATCTCAGTGACTCCAAATCGTAATAAATAGTTAACCATGCATTCTAACCATAAAAAGGCACAGAAAACAGTCACTTAGTAGTCATACAAATGATCAACTACTTTACCAAAACTCATCCAGATAGTAATACAGGTGACAACTGTAACATTATATTCCAAATGTGAAAACACAATACACATCATGTCAGTTAACCTTAGGCAATAAATATGCAAATATTGTTTATACCTACATATATATTCTTAAAAATTAAAACTGTGCCATTGTAAACATAATGTAAACAAATGAAACTCACTTTTCTCCCATAGGAACCACGTCAAAAACCATATGTTCATCCCGTCTTCTTTTCTTTTAGATCCTTGCATGGGTTTCGTTTGGTTTTTCGGGAAAACCAGGCAGTTTTGCAGCATTATTTACAAACTACTGGAAAACACAGCGAGGGAGATTAAGAGGTGGCTACTTCAAGTCTGGGGCCAAAACACTTGAGATGGAGAGAAGCCCAGCAGACACTTTGGACAACAGAACAGCTGAGGAGCTGCAGCAGTGAGAGTGGATCAGTGACGAAGATTAAATGTGGATTTGAGGCCAGACTTAACGAGCACTGCAGGAACAAGGCAGCGTTTAGCAGATACTGCTCCATATAAAGCACATACTGAAACTTAAATAGAGTTTCTATAGCAAAAGGTCATAATCAATGATTTTGATATTCTAATGAATTAAAGGCAGAGTTTTGTCCACAAATGATCTTCAGTCAGGCTGCGGTGCGATAAAATACGGAAGAATATGTGTTAATCTGTCCATCTTTAGCTCAAATATCTTCTTTTAGGCAGGATTTGCATGAAAAATTGTATATTAGATTGGAATTGAACTGATTCCGTCATGCCAATGAGCAATATTGCAGAACATAACAAATACATAGCCTGACTAAATTGATTGTCGGCAGATAAACAGTAAATATTCAGTTTAGAGTCGCCCTCTGGTGGGATACTACCGTAGTTTCACTGTCATTTCTATTATTTTGAAGGATACTTTGATGAACGGTGAAAATGTGGCACTTTAAGTTAAACAAGTAAAGTTTTAAATAAATCCTTAACAGCAGACATATAACTCTTAGAGGACATAAAGGCAACTAATTATTCTCCAAAGGGGGAACTAGAGTTGAAATGATATAGTAAGTTGGCAATGGTAAATATACAATTGCTGATAAGTTATCCACTGTTGTAGTAGCCCAAACACACACAGATGCATTGTGGTACATATTACATGTGAACACAACAGTCATGTCTGCCATTCACTGACACAGTCCTACTTCAGTGTATCACCCTGGAAGCACAGAGGAGCAAAACTACAAACTAGTGAACCGCTGGAAGAATATTTGTGTGTGTGGAGTCCATAAGAAAAAGCAGTCTGTCTGCGGGCTTTAACTTTTTAAAATCTAAATCCCCAAACCTCGAGGATGTACAAAAAACTTTTGTTCCGCACTGAGAAACATGTTGGAAAGCTGCAGAGGCAGTATCAAAACAAGAGATCAAATATTGCACCATCATAAGAATACAACAGCATCAAGAGATCAGAACAACGTACACAATCGTTATGGTGTAATATACACAATCAAATGTGTAAGCTGTTGACAATGCATGCCATGTCAGCAAAATCTACAAATGCATTATTAGACTACAACACTTACAAACATTGTTTGCATACACTGGCATACTGTATATACAGTGCATATATGTATATACACAACTTAGCATCACATATAGAAATATACCCTGTAATGCCACCAGTCTTAGAAGAAACTAAAATAAGTGTTTTCTAACAACTTGTAAATAGAAGAAGAAAAAAAAAGCTGCACTTGAACAACGCTATGCAGGCTGCAGATCAACTGCTCTATTTAAAAGCTGTCCTCGTTAAATACTGTGTTCAGTTCAAAAGTTCAGGTGAACCCTTAACGCTATGTAATGATATGAGTGTTTGCACTTGCACAAAGCAAGACGTTAAAAGTGCCTTTTTAAGAGTTCCTTTAAAAATAACCCTACAGCTAATAAGATGAATTTCCTCTCCTGACTAATTAGCATTTTAATCTCGCCTTAAATGGAATTAAAACGAATTGCTTATTAAATTAAGAGCGCAAACAAAGTGATCAGATGTTTTCTTCTTCCACACTTTGGTACTGATATCCACTAAGAACGTGTCACCGTACAGATATTAAACTCCATATACCCAACCCAGTCTCACGGCATTTCGTGTTAGAGTCACGACGTTTAATCTATTGATTCGTGTTCACCAACACGATTTCCCCCTTGTTTTCGTGTCACACAGAACGATTTTAAAAGCAATGTATTTCTATTGGTAGCCTGCAGCACGTCTTTTTGTCCATTCGGGTCTTGGAAGACCGGAAGCTGTTGGGTTCATAAAAACATGTTCTTCCTCAATATCAAGCCACGATTATTGTTTTTATTTTAAATCGTATAATGTCAGACTTCTTTTGTCGTCTGAGAGGAAAATAAATGGCTCAGAGCCTCAGAATACTGAAATCTGTATTTGTTTCCTTCCAATTTGTTATTCTTTTCTAAATAACACACCGTTATTTACTCACCAATAACACACAATTATCCTTGTTTTTATTTATTTGTTTAATTCCATAATCTCGTGCTTTTTTGGCGTCCGTCAGGAACTGAATTTCAAAATAAAAATAACCGGAAACAGACATAGGCCTATAAGGGACATTTCGAGCATCATTGCGATACACAGCCACTGAACTGATTACCCAAGATCCTCAGCTGTTGTTTAAGCTTGCTGATTGGATGTTTTAGCCGCAATGCATGTAGGGATATGGTGTTAATGCGATATGAAATCCGAAAAACATTTCTGAGTTTAGGATGGCCGAAGACACTACACTACCCATAATCCCCAGCTATCGTTTAGGACTACTGTCCCCGTGATTAATCTTCAAGCTCTGTGATTGGATGTTGGAGTGGCAGTGCGCCAAGGTTACGCCGAGCGTCAAACAGCTGTTTGAAATGGAACGAAACCACGGCAGACTATCCAAAACTGGAATCGAACGGGACCAGCAGGTTCTGATTAATGATATAACATATAAACAACCCTTAAATCAGACTTTAGTTACACCTGAGTACAATTCAGGGAAGGTGATTGTCAAGTGCCAACAATCAGGAGAGGTATTTGATAGTTGGTGCTCGAGAAGACTAAACATGTATCTGCAGATCTCTATCAAGTATATTCATTTCTCGTTATTTTCTAATAGTTAATTAAAAACTGTATAATGGCTATTTTGCACATCCCTTTCAAGATTTCCAAAGGTTAATGACATATCATATACACAATTAACGGTGTAGTTATGCAATGAATGAAAAACTTGGGTCGCCGGTTCCTCAACAGTGCATTACAAGACATCTATCAATATAATATATAATAATCGTGGCTTGATATTGAGTCAGAACCATAGACTGTATATATATAAAGAACATGTTTTTATGAACCCCACAGCTTCCGGTCTTCCAAGACCCGACCGGACAGAAAGACGTGGTGCAGGCACGAAACAGAAATACATCGCTTTTAAAATCGTTCTGTGTGACACGGAAAAAAGGGGGAAATCGTGAAGGTGAACACGAATCAATAGATTAAATGTCGTGACTATAACACGAAATGCCGTGAGACTGGGTTGATATACCTCAACAGCTTTTTAAAAAACCTATTATGACTTCTACCAATAAAGCACGTTTTACACTAAATGGCTGAAAGTATGGCACGAGTCTTTGACACATCATCATCATGCAAACGAAATAAATTAAAGCTAGAAAAGAAAGATTGAGGACCGAACTAAGGATGCTTTCAGTAGTAACAAATGGCATCGTAATACTTAAGTCATGTAAAACTTGTTCAAGTGTTATTCTGCACACAAAATAATCAAGTCACTAATCATGCAGTTAAACATATCTAAGGTTGAGCATGCGACAGTTTCCCACTGTTTTAATCCAGAGACTGATGTTCCCACGTTGCTGTCGTGCTAATGAAACCCAAACTCCACGTCTACAAACTGAAACTAAAGCCACACTCATGGAAGTCCTGGTTCTGCTACTATTTGTAATTACAACTCAGCTGTCAGTATGGATACTTGCATACCTGATTGTGTGCTATGAATGGTTATTAACTTAGAAATGGCTTCTTTTTGTTGTTGTGAAGATCCATGACGTCCTTTTCTTGTTTCCACCCCCTCTCTCAATTTGGCACCAAACTGTTTCTGGATGACAACATTTCAAAGGCTTTTTTCTGCAGAGGGATCAAATCCAGCTCTCTTTAAGGCCTTTTTTCTCCTTCCCTGCCCACGGTGCTGCCGACAAACTCTTCCACTGTGAGGGGAATCTTTAAGCCCCGCCCCTTCTCTCCGGTAGCGTCTGCTTCCGGGTTAAAGGTCAACCATGGAGGCCTTGGCCAGGTCCTTAGTTCCCTGGAGAATTCTCTTCATATGACCCACTTTCGATATCCCCAGATCCTGAGGAGAAAGAAAGGAGACACACAGATTAGAAACACAAAGAGACAAGTCTATCTCGAGTCAGGTGACCAAACACCGGCATAAAGGGCGACTTTATTTGCTTCAAGCTGAAATATCTCAACAACTACTGGAGGTGTTGGAGGTTTCCAGAGATACAGAGCAATATAGCAATATAATCAGGCAACCTGTTAGAGCCAGTATTTGTTTTTTATAAAAAAAGGCCACCTAATCGTGACGTCTGTAGTCAACACAGTATAAAAGACTACAATTCCCAACAGGCCTCCTCTAGAGACAGGAGGCTTGTTTGAGACGCGTTGCGGCTCGCCTCGAAAGTAGACGAGAATAGCCGATCGCAGCCGAGGGAGGTCTCAAAAAGCTCGCCTGAAGTCGGACAGCTCCGAGTCGGCTTCTTCTTCTTCTCTCGGTTTTTTGGCGGATTGCAAACAACTTTAAGGTGCATACCGCCACCTCCGGAGTCGGCTTGACTCGGTTTGCATTTATAAAGAATGTGTTTAATCGTTAATGTCAGATATGTACTAAGTAAATACATTTGTTCCTGCTCCAGATTAGATTCAACTTTATTGTTATTGCACAGATTACAGGTACTGAGACAACGAAATGCAGTTTAGCTTCTAACCAGGTGCAACAAGCAGTAGTGAAAAGTAATGTACACAATCTACAGAATAAAATATAGAATGAATTGAATCATGAATAAACAGTGAGGGGTATGAATATACTAGATACACACAGCAGCCTGAGAGCAGTATGAACAGTGTGTATGAATATGCTAAGATATATAAAGTATGAAAACGGTAAGCAGTGCAAGTATAGTATAATATATATAGATATTAATTTCATGATGATAAATATTGTGGAACAATGATGAAAAATGTGAATGGAAGTGGCGACGTAAAACTGACACAAAACAACAACAAACTTTTGCCGAGCCAATTGGAGAGTTTCATCAGCAGCACGGGGTAAAAACCACCAATGAGCGCTCAGCTCGAGATACCAGCGAGTCGTTTCCCATCAAGCATTTCGCTTCCGCAGCCCGTGGAGAGGAACTGCGCCGCCTCGCCGCGCCTCGCTCTCAAGGCTGCGGGCGTCTTTGTCCCGCGAGATTTCAACGTCTCATGTAGGCGAGCCTCCAGAGCAAGTCGGACAAAATGACTAACCATCATGCAACCATGGATGTATAATAAGAACTGGATACAGCGTGGGAGGCGGGGCCTCATTCATTCCTATGAGAGTTGCACATTAGCGCATGATGACAAAATGGCCCAACTTTTGAGAGAGCGAAACTTCACAGATTACCCGGCATGCCTGAGAAGTACCCGTATGTGCACTCATAGAGCATGCGCAACTTTAAGCACGTGAATTTGCGTACACGTTACAGCACCGCGCGTTCATGACAGCATGGTACTGGATTTATATTAACGAGGCGGCAGCTAGCAGCTAGCGGCTAGCTAGTAAATTATGCTAAATTACACATCAATCGTTATGTACTTTTATATTACGCTGACATCAGGATCTAGTGATATCCAAGCAACAGAGCTTCATGTAGCATGATACTTGTGTGGGTTGTACATGAAACCACTTGGTAATATATAAAAATGTATATGTTGAAGCCTGTTATGATCAATTGTGAGTTAAAACTGTATCTAAAAAGTAAAGCTGATGATGGATTACTATGGTGGAGTTAAAATAACAATAGCCTATTTCTTTTTGAAATGTGATGGAGTAAAAGGATAGTAACTGTGATTATTCATGTTAAGTAGCCCACAAGTAACTTCAACAATTGCAAGTGCAATAAGAAGCTACAGGAACGTTAATCTACGTCGGTAATATTAACTTTATTTAATACAACATTTACCGTACAAGATTTACATCATAGCCCATTTAGTATAATATTTTACAAATGATGAATTACAGCAAACATGTGCAATATATCCATTATTACAGCTCCGTGGGCAGTAAGGCGATATGGTCCGTTGTTATTGTGCATCCATGGGTAAAGACTAAGAGAAACATGAACGTGCCGGGCGGCGCGGTCCCGTGGGTTAGATGCGCGTTCATAATGCCGAGGGAAATAACTCTCAGAATAACGTTATTAGCACATTTTTACAACTTGAGGAACGAATGTTTTTAATAAGGGCTATACAAACGTTCATACTGGGTAGTTTATTTAGTTTAAAAAAAATTATCCAACGAGTTACAGACCACTCTTTCCCAATGTAAGTCAATGGGAAAAAGTGTTTCCGGGCCCAGCAACCTAAAGGAAGTGTAGTACCGCCGTTTGACCAGCACGAATATTTTCATCCTACTCCGGCGCACTTCCTGGGGGCTTGGCATGCAATGCACTAGCAAGACGTTGATCGCAACTGCGCAGGTCTGCGCGTCTGCGCAGGTCTCGCTTGTCTCAAACAAACCTAGAGACAGAGAGGCGAAGTCCCTCCCCTTCCGGTGGAGCTCCATGGGACTTTATTTCGGAAAAAGTATGTATTGAAGTCAATGGAGAGAGAAAGATTATCTTTCGATCCCGTTTGAATTGTGCCACAAATTACTCATATGATGTTTGTCAATTTAAAAGATAATTCAAGTAAACAAAATTAAAATGTGTCGTAAAACTGTGAAGTAACACTTTTTTGTGTGTGAAACCGCTCAATGAACTACATCTCCCGTCTCGCACCACACACCAAGACGGCCGTCACGTTGGCACATCTCACTTCTTTCTTTCAGAATGAGGCGGAAAGTATTAAGAGGTGGAAATCACTCCAAGTCTGGGCACGTTGAGAGCTGTGCACACACACAAGGGGAGTTAGTCGGTTCCGTGAGAGCCAGCATGCGGGACCGGCTTTACTAGGTTTCAGTGAGTAACACGAGTGTAATGTGTAACGTTAATGACATCACTTACACGACTCTGGGATTTGTAGTCTTTCTAGTTGCGTATTTTTCATAGTCTAATATTTCAACAGTTTTACGACAAACTGTGACTTTTTTTACATGGAAATTATTTTTTAAGATTGACAAACATCATATGTGTAATTCGTGGCACAATTCAAACGGGATCGAAAGATAGTCTTTCTCTCTCCATTGACTTCAATACATCATTTTTCCGAAATAAGGTCCCATGGGTCGGAAGTAGAAGGGCGGGACTTCGCCTCTCTACGGGCAACCTGTCGGAAAGACGCCGTCGAGGCAGTTTTTAACCGTTAAGATGCCATTAAAGTTATACAAGCCTAAAGAAACAAAGACTACCTAAGTTGTTTATTATTTTATTTGAGTTTTGCCTCTTTTGTAAGGCCTGTTTTCTTTGTTGAATGTGTTAAAGGTTTGTTCTTTTATTTTGAGTAAACGCAAACACAATATCAACGCACAACCACTTGCTTTCTCTTTGTTATCGGTTGAAAGCACTCAGAAAAACGTGCAACCCAAAATAAATACATTTTGATCGAGCAAACAGCGCTGGATTCATTTTTGGGGGATCTCTGAAAAGGTGACAGCGGCAGGACGGGTGATAGTATCCGTTAAATGTGTGGTGAGACACACACTTCAGCAAACTCTAATTATCTTTTTGTTCTTGCAATTCCTTTCTACATTTCGAATCACTTTTGACTTGCTTATAATTCAAATTGTATTTACCAGCCAATTAGAAAACATGTCCAGTGATTAGCTGAGTTTGTGTCTTCGGGGAAATGGATGTGATCGGTGAGTGACGTTCAAAACAACCAAAGCGACATCCCTGTTTGATTACTGTTGAATGAATTATCAAAACATTACTTCTGAAAGAACAAACCTGCCGTTGCTGCTTCCTTTGTTACAGCAGGAGAGATCAAATGAGTCAATGTGTGCATGCTTGTTTTTCAGTGTGAAGACAAATGAGTCATTTCAATCTCCATGAGATGCTGATCCAGTTCTTTCTACATCCAGGACACGGTCAAACCAAACACTCCAGCATGTGCACTTGAATCTGTATCGGCCAATCGGCTCGCTGCTCCTTCACTGAGAGGTGGACCCAGGTACCACCTTAACTAAAACACACCTGTTTGCTATCCTGGCCCCATGGTGGAACAAGAAACGTCCTATCGATGTCAAGAAGGCGAAAAGTCTACATATCTTCCATTGAAGACTGAACACACCGTACCTTGTTGTATCGCTTGACATCAAGGTGCATCTTTTCTTGACCAGATCTGGTTTGAATGTTCATAAAACATACTGTAGTGTAAATCATCACCTTTTAAGAAAAAACTTCATTCCAACTCATTATTACAAGTTATAATCAGAATACTTGGAATGTTTAATCAACTTTACACAAAATTAAATCTTATGTTTGAGTTAAAAAAAATGCAAAAAAGTTGAATATGTTTTACTAAAGTTGAGATCAGAGGATAACCACAACAATCATAGACTGGTATAAGTCAGATATTCATTGGAAATGTACCTTTTGAAGACGAGAGATGCTTTACTTTTGAATAAAACATCCATAGTTCAATGTAATTACTATCATTCATTTTTTCTTGCGAACGTACACAACCATTCATATTATTCTGGTGACAGTTAGATGACATAACCCTTTATCAGACATAAAAAAACATTTAAAAAAGGGACACATTTGAGCCAAGGACAACAAGGTTAACACGCAAAAAAAGACAGAGACCTAATGCACGTAATCACCAGCACTTTTAAGGAATTTGAAATATATACCTGCATTCCTCTGAGTTTAGTATCTGTATGGTTGATTGCACTTTGAACGTCTCTTTGGATAAAAGCATCAGCTAAATGAAATGTGTTAGCCTCTATAAATATCTCAGCTACACTTCCTGCCTGACTTTGCACTTCCTGTCCTGCGAAACCAGCCTCAGTTTGGACCCCCCCCCCCACACACACACACACACACTTATCCCATCCCAGTTAGTGTTAGTGGGTTACAGCGACTTTTTCACCAAGCAACGTCAGACAGTAGCAGCCAAGCAAGAGCAATGCAGCGAGGAGGCAGAACAGGGAGACATCTAGAAGAGCGTCAGAAGAACAGAGGACAGGGAGGAAGGTGTGTGTGTGTGTGTGTGTGTGTGTGTGTGTGTGGGTGTGTACCTTCAGGTCCCTCCTCTCCAGGTGCAGCAGCTCCGAGCCGCGGATGTCGTGTCGGATGAAGGTGTCTCTGTACTCCCCGAGACTCAGCTGCTCCAACCAGACCCCCACCTCCTCTGGACCCCACCTCTCCACTACACACACACACACACACACACACACACACACGCACAAACGGGGCAGAGCAGAGAGAGGCTCAGGGCGCCTCGTTGGTATCCACACACTCCCACACTTCATCCATTCTCTCGTACAGCACTTTATGTGGATATGTCAACACACACACACACACACACACACACACACACAGATGGACACAATGTGTGGTGGATCATCGAAAGGGAAAGATGGAAGAATAAAAAATGGAGGGAAAGCGCCAGAGAGGAAGGGAAAAGGGCGGCAGCTGGGAGGAGTCTGACAAAAGGTCAAAGGTTGAGCAGAACAAGGCATGCACATCACCGACCAATGAGAACACACAGAAAATAGTAGGAGGAAAAGACAGCCTGTGCAAAAATACTGCAGGAAAAACAGCCAAATAACCAGCCCGCACTGAAAGGACCTGCACTGACCTTTGAACCTTTCTATGTATACAAACATTTACCCAGTAAGTGCAGCAACATCAACTTAGTGTTTGGTCATCTGGATATATGGAACTGACTTGTTTACTCTTTAAATGTTCAAATGCAACCAAAAAGTGTTGATCTCCGGCTGGTTTGTGTTCAAATTCATCGACATATTTCAACATGTCCTTCGACCCCTGCAGGTGCAGCCTTGTTCTGCTCTGACTTTACGCCTTTTGAAGCCATGAAGATGAGAGCATGAATGGAGGGGAGGTGATGGTGAGGGTCACACTGTGTGACATAACACCTGAAACACACCCCATCTTTGTTTTTCTACCAGTGGAGTACATACATAATAACTTGATGCATGGAGTGTGTGTTGATGATGGAGGGAACCTGTTGGAGTAAAGCTTTGTGCGTGTGTGTGTGTGTGTGTGTGTGTGTGTGTGTGTGTGTGTGTGTGTGTGTGTGTGTGTGTGTGTGTGAGTGTGTGTGTGTGTGTCCTTCTCATGAAGTAGGTAGAGCTTTTTAGTATCAATAACTGAACAGAGGATGGTAGCACTTCCAGATAATCGTCTCACGAGGTGCTCGGGTAAAAGGGCTAATGCTAAAGTGTAAGCATACTCTGTTAAAAGTCCTGCATTCAAAAGTATCAGAATCAATATCTGTACTGAAACAGCCTCTTCAGAATATCGCATTGCAATCATGTGATGCCTTAATATGTATAGCAGGATTTAGTTACTGAAATATTGAGTGTGATTACAAGTTTAACATGATTGTTGTAGCTGCTCAGCCAAAGGACCCGAAACAAAACCAATACTATGAATCCTAATCAAAGATAAATACAATTTTGCTTTGCCTCCGTAGAAAGTTATTTGAGTTTCCCCTTAGTCACTCAGTGGATTCTGATTGAACACCTTCCAAGTAAAATATAAAGGGGTTAACATTTGTGTGGCATAAAATCATTTTGAATTGAATGTTAAGGGCTGCAGGATTTGGAAGAAAAAATATTGCGATTTGAATACATGATGAATTGAGCAGCACTAGTTGTGTCACTGTGACCTGCCAACTATGCAACTGAAACAACCCTTACATGGAAACGGATACAATACAAAAAAACGTCATGTTCCTCCTCTGGAGCGAGAGGGAAACTACTTTAGAAAAGTTCAGGGAGTTACAATCGGAGACGGCAGATTGAGCAGAGTCTGTCCAGAGATAGCAAAAGTACACACATCCTTTACTCAAGTAGAAGTACAGATACTCGTGTTTAAAAATACTCTGGTAAAAGTAGAAGTACTGACCAAACTTCTTTACTCAAGTACAGTGGCGAGCTGTGATTTTTATACCACTTCCCTCGAAAAAAAAAAAAAAGAGTAATTACGTCACAGCGTATACTTCAACGGAATATCGAAACAACGGCCCGGGGTGCAAAACGCATCAATGACAGCGAGGGTCGCTGTCATTGATGCGTTTTGCTCTACCACACAAAACAATACCTGTAAATAACCCAATTTGTGTTCTTTGAAATTGAAAAGGATATTGCATTGTGTTTGTTACTTTCGTTGCAGTTGTATGTCTTAAGTGTAATTTGGCATGCTTTTATTTTGAAGGCGAGTTTACGCTGTTGACAGGAAGTTGTTGTTGCTATGGAAACAAGAAAAGCTTCACAGCGGGCGGAACTTGTCATAAAGTCCACGATAATAAAAAAAAAACACTCATTTAGAGGAAAGATATGATTGGTCAATTGTACTGTCATTTGACATTACTCTCTCGTTCAGTTACTATAGCGGGCCCTCTGTGAATTCACAGCAGGACCACCAATCAGCTTCTCTCTTCACCTCAGAGACGAGCTTCTTTCTCGTCTCTTTCAGATTCGAAGTTATTTTGGTAAAACTAATGAAAAATATAACAAACGTTTTTTTTTTTTTAAATATTAAAAAAAAAAAAAAAAGTGTAGAATGTCCCTCAGAGAGGGCCTAGAGGGCCCTGACGGCTCGCCACTGCTCAAATAAAAGTAAAGAAGTATGGGCTTTGAAATGTACTTCAGTAAAAAGTACCCATAACTAGCAGCTGTTTTAAAGAGTACCTGACCTCCCTTTATATTAATAGAACAATAATGTCATTGTTAGCTAATGAATGTTTCCATGCTGAACAACGGCAACATGACAACGTTTCCATTGGTCCCTCTTCTTTAGAGAAGACCAGGAAATGATGGATACACGGATCGTGTTCAAATCAATAGGCACGCAATGACTCTAAAGAATAATGATCACGCATCAAACACACATTCAGACTAAAGGAACCAGCTGTTTGGAAAATGTGAGAAGTAGAAAGTACAGGTATTTGTGTTCAACATGTAAGAAGTAGAAAGTACAGGTATTTGAGTTCAACATGTAAGAAGTAGAAAGTAAAAAGTCGTCAGTAAAATAAGTAGTGGAGTAAAGTACTGATAACAGAAACATGTACTTAAGTACAGTAACGCAGTATTTGTACTCCACTACTTCCCACCTCTGGATCTCTCCCCCTACCTGACTGAGGACTGGTCTTCTTGGCCGCCTTCTCCTTCTTGAACTTGGGCACGATGCGGAACATGCTGCTGCGACTGTTCCTCTTTCCGTAACCCAGAGAGTGATCCTGGTACATAAGCACAGTCAACCTATAGCCTTTCATTTAGCTACTCAGCTCTGCCGTCATCTGGAGCCACATTACACTGAATACATCGTGTGTGTGTGTGTGTGTGTGTGTGTGTATGTGTGTGTGTGTGTGTGTGTGTGTGTGTGTGTGTGTGTGTGTGTGTGTGTGTGTGTGTGTGTGTGTGTGTGTGATACTGATACTATCTGACACTTTACCTCAGCCACAATGCAGACTCTATGCATTACATTAAAGGTCCCCTATTATACTGTTTTTCATCAATGTATCACAGGTCTCAGATGTATACAGAGCCTGTCTCTGATTGGCTGAAACACCAAACAGATCATTGCAGCATTACCCATAATCCCCTCTGTTTCAGCCCTGTTTCCAAAGAGCTGATTCTCTGTCTGTTACTTTAGATGAAAACAAGGAGCCCCTCCCCCACGCCCCTCTGAGAGACATTTGGTTACAAAGAACTCAATGGTGCTCTAGAGGAGATTCAGGTGATAAGGGGGGGGGGGGGTTACCTTGGTTGCTGATTGGCTAATGGTTACACAAGCCAACAAATTGTTGCACTGAACTGTCACTTTTATTCATGTACCGTGTTATTCATGTTTTATTATCTTTGCTTTGAAATTAGTGTTTCTAAATGCAATTTTATAATATGCTCTTAATGTATTTCATTTTTGTAAAACACTTTGAATTGCCTTGTGTTGAATGGTGCTATATAAATAAACTGGCCTTGCATGTGTGTGTGTGTGTGTGTGTGTGTGTGTGTGTGTGTGTGTGTGTGTGTGTGTGTGTGTGTGTGTGTGTGTGTGTGTGTGTGTGTGTGTGTGTGTGTGTGTGTGTGTGTGTGTGTGTGTGTGTGTGTGTGTGTGTGTGTGTGTGTGTGTGTGTGTGTGTGTGTGTGTGTTGCTCACCTCTTCGTCATTGGGCTGCAGGATGTGGTAGAGCCAGGGTATTTCTCCCAGTTTTCCCAGTTCCAGCTCAACACTCTGCAGAGCCGTGGACAGCTGGTCCTCCTCAGGCTGCTCCAACTGCTGCAAGGAGGCAAGGAGACAAGTCAATAAGGCAACAAGTCAACAAGGCAATAAGGCAACATCATGATCTACATGCAGCTAACTGTCAGAATAACTAAACAGCAAGGTTCAAAAGTGTTGGGAAAATACTGAATGTACTCTTCCAATATGAGAGTAACATGACTACATGTATGCGATGACTACTTCCATTCTGGAGAGGATCACAGATACATGGATCCTGATATTGAAGCTGGTGACGAGGGAGATCTTTCTAACAAAAAGCGTCACATATTTCTCTTAAAACATGCTCTAATTTGTTATAATAATATATTAATAATGATTTCTCACCAGAGAGACGCGTCCCAGCAGCAGAGACTCGGTCTCGTTGTACAGAGCCTTCACGGTGCTCGCCACCTCTATCGCCGTGTTCCTGGTCAGACTCTGGAAACGAGAAAAAACAGTTATTTAGTATAACCTCACACAGCGTACAACAAACACATCGGAGCAAGCATCGTAGATAGATAGATAGATAGATATATAGATAGATAGATAGATAGATAGATAGATAGATAGATAGATAGATAGATAGATAGATAGATAGATAGATAGATAGATAGATAGATAGATAGATAGATAGATAGATAGATAGATAGATAGATAGATAGATAGATAGATAGATAGATAGATAGATAGATATATAGATAGATAGATATATAGATAGACAGATAGATAGATAGATAGATAGATAGATAGATAGATAGATAGATAGATGGACAGATAGATAGACAATAATAATAATAATAATAATGGATCACATTTTTTAAGGTAGGTAGGTAGGTAGGTAGGTAGGTAGGTAGGTAGGTAGGTATGTAGGTAGGTAGGTAGGTAGGTAGGTAGGTAGGTAGGTAGGTAGGTAGGTAGGTAGGTAGGTAGGTAGCTAGGTAGGTAGGTAGGTAGGTAGGTAGGTAGGTAGGTAGGTAGGTAGCTAGCTAGCTAGCAAGCAGTTTGTTAGGATTATTCTGTAACACCATACATAAAAGGAAGATATTGATGTTCTCAAATATTTCAACCAAAATTGCGTTTAAATTTAAACTACAGCTTCTGTGAACACAGCTTTAACTGGTTTAGGTTTAAACTTCTACTCTACAATGTAGATAAATGACACAGCAACTGTCTGAAGCTCCGTATATAATGAACCTAGAACCACTGCATGATTAAGGCTGTGCTTCTTCACTGGTCTCACGATTACGATTATCCTGTCAACGATTCGATATCATCGTGATGAATCATGCTTCCCGTTGAGTTCATAAAATCCATAATGTGGCAGAGGTCCGCTTGGGAATGCACTTTAATGTTTATGTGCCTTGTTATAATGTATTGATACAATTGTTCAGTAAAGTCCAGCCGCGAACGAAAAAATCAAGAAGCAACGTTATTACACTATAATCGATTATGTTCTGTCACTGCATCGATGCAGAATCGTCCGCATCGCGATGCATCTTGAAAACGATTAATTTCAACACCCCTATACATGATGTGTGTGTGTGTGGGTGTGTGTGTGTGTGTGTTAGTGTGTATGACTTACCTCTGGGAACTTGGGGTGTGTCTTGTTGATGGCGTGCGAAGAGGCGTTAACAGCATGAGCCAGCTCCTGCTCCAACAGCCCGTTGGTCTTCGCTGCCTCACAGATCCTGAGGTCACACAGAGGTCACACAGAGGTCACACAGAGCACATGGGATTAATATCTGACTGATGGTGCAGCACTACTGTCCAGTGAGAGCTGACGTTAAAGGTCTCCTATCGTGCTATTTTTACCACAAACCACATGAAGGATTCTCTCTGAAACAGTCTGGAGCTCAAAGGCTTTCTCTCTTGCCGGTTATACCACGAGGTGAGTTCCTTTTTACTTCCTGCTTCTTCACACACATGCTCTCCAGCACAGGTTAGCTCTGAGTGTTAGCATGCTAATGTAAAC
>NW_022992209.1:0-20393 GCF_902827175.1 Gymnodraco acuticeps | reverse complement strand
CTACTCCCAGTTTCTTAGGTGTGTGTTACTCTGCATGAAGTGTTAATGAGGAGCAGTTATCATGGGTGCTGCCCTGTACGGCTGGAGGTTACGCCAGCTTTATGTATGCATCACAACTGCAGCCATCTCAATTAAAAGGCCTCAGAGCAATGATATCCAGATTAGCTCCAGAATATATTGTTTCCCAAACTAATTAGTTTCTCCTGGAGGAGCAGATTGTGCTAGACAGAGCATTCTGGTACGCTCAACTGGAATCTGTATGAGGGTAAACAAAAAATGAGAATACAACTGAGTTCTGAAAAACAAAAAGCAGTCTGTGAGTGTACCATCCAAAGCCATCGCCCCACCCCTTTTAAAAAACCTCTTCTTTGGGTGCCAATTTGGAGTCATGAGATTCAGTCAGAGCATGTGTTGTATTACACCCTTCAATGGAGGGTTTCATTGGGGTCAGGATTTTGGTTGGAAATCAAATAAGTTTTTGTCTGCTTTATGTAGTTGCAGCTCTTGTTGTTTTCCCCTCAAGGATAGAAAGTGTGTACTACAAAAAGAAAATGGAGCGCAGCCTGCCAGCTACTTCAGGCAGTCCACTCAAACACCAATGATACATACACATGTGACATGCCTTACCTCCTCATACAACCAACCAAACACATTCCCTGTAATCTGACGCTCTATTTAAAATTGAAAGATTTGCCATCTCTTCCTCTGCCTCGCTAATGCTGCTTTTCTGCCCCACTAAAAACCCAGCTTCCATCTGTAGGCTCAGAGGAATACTTATTTAATCATCACTCCTCAATGTTCTATGTAAAAAGAACTTGCTGGGAATGATGAGGCCGGAGCCTTGAAGCCAAACTCAAACTATATGCTGCTGTTAATAACATTTTTAAACACGAGTAGTCGGATGAACTACTTTCTTTTTTTAGAGTTTGTTTTGTCTTGACTAACCACTATGACTGCCCCCTAAAAGCTGACGGATTCAAATTTGACCTGTACGTTTTATTTTGAACTAGTTTAATGAGGGGTGCTGCTCTTCAGGTGCGCTGAACTCTGGTGATATTTGGCCATTATGCATCGTATACTTCAAAGAAAACCACATCAATAATGTCTATCTCCTAAAAGAGAAAAAAAGGCATGAGCCACAAACATATGAAATATTTTAAACCTAAACTGGCGACTCAGTAACGACTTAAAATGATATTCAGGCTGTCAGGGGGATACATTCATGAAATAGCCTAATGGAAAACAAAGTTATGGATGTGATTGTTAAATTATCGAGTGACCCGTTACCAGCAAAACAAAACTCTATCATAATTACTATTCACAAGTGTTTTACTAAGCATGTAAACACAGCCACTCGCAGCAGTTTGTGTTCACATTATATTTGTATTCAGAAATTGCTGAGCAAGAATCCCCTGTGCCGTGTAAGCATTTACTTTCCTAATCTCCAAAGAGACTCCGAAGCAGTGTTGGGATTTTAAATGCAGTTTGACCTCAAAGACATTATATTTCTAGACTTTCCCAGTGAGAACATTGTCTGCTTTAATTCAGATTCCTCTGTATCTCACATGGGGTGGAGATCTGAACGGGGCATAGTAATACTTTCTCTTGCCACAGAGCTGCTCCCTCAAGCATGTAACCTTTCTGCATTCAAATCAATACATGCAATACAAATGTGCACTTTTGACAGCTAGTCCCCTAAAACAAATGGCAGTGACTTTGTGCTTTTTCTTTTTACAATTCACTAACTACATAATAAGATGGTAAAATATATTATTCATTCATTTACATGACATTCATTTTCATTCACCTTTCATTTTTATTTTTTATATTGCCATATTTGATCCAATATGCTCCTTTAGATATCTTTTTACTTATCTTTTTACTTATTTTTCCTTATACAGTAGCTTTGTGAAGCACCTTGAGATGACGTTGTCTTTAAAGTGTGCTATATAAATCAAATGTATTTATTTATTTACTGCTGTATATAGGGAATAGGGAATGTGCACATGATCTTATATTGCTTTAAAATGGCCAAAAGTCAATTTGTGGACTAAAGTTAGTAGTGACCCTAAAAAAGGAATATCATTTGAAAGTTAAAGCAGGGTAAAGGGGTAATGTTCACTCACAAACAAATGTACTAAGATATGATCCCTCTAATCCGTAAAGGATTGATCTGCTGGTGAAGACCGTTGGATATGGTTGAAAGCTCCTGACAAAACAAGTAAGTGGATCTTCAATTAACATTGTTTTGTCCAAATATAAAAATGTGTTTTGCTTTTTGTCAAGCAGCAAGCAGAGAAGTGATGAACGGATACATAAGGACGGAGACTGTCTTTAGGAGTGGGTGTAACAACATTTGATTGAATCAAAACATAACTCTCATCTAATAACTTCTGCTCCTAAACTGATATTCTATCCTACACTGAAATCTCCTTAGATAACTCTAAGAAAATGGCTTAAGTTATGACTAATCATTTAAGGTTTGGCTGCAGATTATATCCAACAAAAATAATAAAGTTACTTCCTATTTATTTTAAAGAATATTGTCACGTTTTGCTCTCATAGGATAGTGGGAAATAGACGAGACAGTTACTTGCTAAAAGCCTGTTTAGATTTTTACCCAGAATAAAGCTCTTACACAGGTTTGGATACCTGACATTTTTTTATCATGCACCTAGATTTACTCCCCAGGTGGCATTATCTATCATTTGGTAAGAGTAAATGCTGAGAGTGTTTGTCTCATTTTGGAAAATGGCATTCTTCAACTTGAACAGAGACCAAAATTCACTACTCGAACATAATACACCATACCTGCCACTTTTTACACTTAACATGCACGGGTGGAGAAATGTGGGCAGCTGCGCGAGTAAAACCCATTCAGAACCAGTGTATAAATCATCTGATCCACAGTTGTTATGCAAATGAGAGAATGTGAGATGGGTGGAGTTAGCAGGGCTATTGAGCGGTGTGACAAATTAAACCAAAATTAATGGCATGGTCATTGTCTTTTTTCAAACACTTGCATTCACACTTTAATGGTGTATTAAAGTGTGACAAAAGCCTCGGTCTGCAACAAAAAAAGTCGGGACAGGTCCATTTGAATCTTTTCCTCACTCACTCTCCCTTTCAATCACAACCAAGGCTCTGTATTCCGTTGCCGTGGCAACCATTTTTTCTTTTTTTATCCCTGAAGTACCTTACCTTTTGGTTTAAAACATGCCATACAACAAGAATAAAGAAGACGCCCATGCAAAGCGTGGAGACATCTGCAAACCCAAGAATACCTCTTTTAAAATGCAATTATGAATCTACTGTGTGGAGATGATGTAATAGCTTGAAAAGCAGACTTTAAATATGCAGCCGTGCTGAGACATCATCCTGTCATAGGAGGTGGCGATTCGGTCTGGCTGGGGTCATGCGGCCGGTAGACATGCTTGTCTCTTTTATTTAGCTTCTTAATAAATCATCCATGTGCTGAAATAACATGGTTCAAGTTCCTTATTATCACTATCACTGTGTTGTGATGGCCAGGTGCAAGTCTATTAAAACCTTAATCCGTGATGAAACAGGGGGAAAAAGTGTCTCGCCAAATCTTGTAACAAACCACACCGATCAGATCACTGTAATCACAGGTGAAACTCCATTTCCACTTATTATTCACATGAGACGTTAATACAGGTAATGGCTGTGTCCAAAAGTAGCTGATTTGTAAGGTCAATCAAATACAAATGTAATGGCGTTAACAACAATAATAATCTGTGATTAATCGTGATTAATCACACGTATTGGAGGACGGTCAGTTTTCCGACACTTAGCTAAAGCACAAACCTGCTGTTGATTCACCGCACAGTAATGTGTGCTACACAGGGCATATGCTCATATAGAAGTATTCTTGGTGCCACTATCACATCCAGATCACTATCCTATCCAGATCACTATCCTATCCAGATCACTATCCTATCCAGATCACTATCCTATCCTATTCCTACATTTGGGATCTTGTCCACTATCTCCCACTCCAGTGCTATTGCAAACAAACGAAAGTCTTGGTTTTGGCTAAGGTAGCCATTTTGTTAGAAACTAGTTTGCTGCTATATTTGTATACGCTGTATGAAAACATTTGCTCGTAAATTGTACTATAAAAGTAATACATTAACATATTTTTCAGAGTGTAAGGTGAACTTCTTCCATTGCTTCTTTTGTCCAACCAGAATTGAAGAAAAATAAATGCAATATTGGATTTAAAATCTTACATAACAGAGAGAAATGCACAGACAAGCTGGTTTACTGGTTGATCAGTCCAGCATAAGATCAGCAGGTACACACAGAAAAAATAACCTGCAACCCCACATTCACGGTAAAGGAAGGAGTATTCATGTGTGCGGACCACCGGTTCATGTGTTCACATGTTTGTATGAATAGCCATGTGCTAGGCAACATGTGAAATGCTGCGCTTGCTCATTGTGAATGTAAACCTGATGTCAAGCAGAACGCTGAAGAGGGAATGTGTGGGTGGCAATCGCTTCCAGCTTAGACCCTCTGAGAGAACTGAGAGAGAGACAGAGTTAAAAGAGTGGGAGGCAGGGATGTAGACACACATGAGTAAGAGGTTGGTTAGAAAAAAGAGAAAAAGGAACACTGTGTGTGTGTGTAGGGTTGGTGGGTAAGTGTTTGTGTAGGAGTAGCAGGGACAGCGCAAGAGCAAGACTTTATGCAGTGAAGACAGAAAAGAGAGATGGAGAGAGGAAAAAATAAAGAACGGAGTGAAATGGAGGAAATGCATCAGGGGGAGCAGTAACAAGAGAAAGGGAGGATGAGGGGGAGTTGCACTGAGGAAGGGGGAGTTGGAATGAGAGCGGGAGGGAGTACAAGAGCCAGAGATGGAGGCTGAAGTGGAAGTGGGTGCCTTAATAGCGCTGAAACGCTCAGGGCTTTTTGTATGTTTGCCTTTGTTATGATAAAACGCTGTTTGGCTCCCTGTTTGCTTTTGATCCATGAACTGTGACTACAGATGCAATGCAGCCTCTCCCGTGTTCCTCTCATTACATCATTTGATGTATAACTACCCAGCAGGTAAAGCAATGCACTAGACCTTAGGGTTTCACTCCCTACCGTAAATACATACAGAAAATCTTTTGTAGTGATAATATTTTTCAAACCTTATCTGGCAGAGTCTTGGACACTCGCTGAGCTGATAAAAGCTCTGCAGTGGCAGTTCAAACTGATCCAAAAGAGGAAAATGTGCTCGGTTGTGGAGAAACACAGGCACAGAGATGATTTGAAACACAGATAACGTGTGAAGATTCAATCCTCTAAAGAACAGCAGCAGCAAAGCAGACCTTGACTTCTCTATCAAAGTCCATTCTGCTTTCTGAACAATTTGCTAATGGAGTGTGTGCAAACAGCTATGGTATGTTTCAATGAATGATAAATGTGATTTATAGATTTTACAAGTTAACTGTGTAAGGGTCTATTTGCTGAGAAGGCATATTAGTTTATGTGAGAGGCTTTTGATGGTAATGCATATAAATACAGCTGCAACTGACAGGCCTTGTCATTTTAGATGTATCTGTTGTTTTAATGATAATGAGTAATCACTTAGTATACAAAATATCTGTGAAAAATGGTCATCACAAATCTGTTACAATTGTATTTGGACGAAGACCACTATACTCTTATATAAAACAGGGAAATTGGCACATTATTTGAGGAGCTGGAAACAGCAAATATTTGGCATTTTTGCTAAATAAATGACAGGTGCACTCCACCGGTTTCCTTTTACTCATCATTATTCACTTATATCATGAGTTATGTGGCTCCAGGGGATCTTTCTAAAGTCTTCAACATCATTTCAGTTTCAGTTCAAGACTTCAAACTTTCAACCGAGAACCTGTGTTACCAACTGTCATGTGTGGAGTTGGAAAGACGTTGGTGTTCAACAGGGAGGGAGGGTCACTTGAAAGACGCTAGTAGGTGTTATTATGGGAAGTGTAGGATCCAGCAAAGGCAGGACAAGGACAAACCAGAAATAAGTTCTGTTAAAGAAGTAAAAACAACCAATTTACTAAATCCCATGCTAATAACTACAAATCCAGCATTAGGTATATTCACCGTTTGTTTGGTTATGGACCATTTTGTAACTCACCTAAATATTACGTTTTTTAGAGGCCCTTAATAAACACAATTGCCCACCAAAAAAAAAAAGATTTGTGTTTTTCAAATGGGGAAATGTGTACCCCTAGGGCAGGGGTCGGCAACCCGCGGCCCACGGGCCACATGCGGCCCTTTAAGCCCTCTGCTCTGGCTCCCTTGAGCTTAGACAAAAATAAGAAGGAAATAAAATAAAAGTATTTGTAGGACTATTTAGATTGTGTTGCATGGTTGAAAATGTTTCGTATCTTGTATTTTGAGGTGATACTGTGACACATAAATAAAAAACAAAACGGTTTTAATTAGGTCAACTAAAATATGCGTCACATCCTGCTACGGTCCCGCGCGAGCGCCTTTTCTTGGAGGCGAATAACCTGACCCCCGGCTCGATGAGCGAACTATGGATAAATCAAAGAAAAGTACCGGAGGAACACAGCATTTAATTCTGTGTGGACAGAGTTATATGCTTTCACAGCAAACGATGCTGGTTTACCGGTATGTCTGATATGTAGAGAGAAGTTGTCAACGGTGCTATAGCCTTTACGTATCGAGGAACAACACGGGAGGTGAAGACAGCTGACGATCTTCAGTCATAATTCAATGGGGTATGTAATTTATTTCAGAAAACACTTTTTGTTATATTCCATGGAATGCTCTTAACGTCCCGATAGCAATGAATATATTAAATGCTTTGACAATAAATACATACAAAAATTCATCTGTGGAAGCCGTAGTGCTGTAAAAAGCACGACCAATCATCTGAGCCGGCCCGGCTAAAATAACTGGATGGCCTACCTGCCTGTCAGCCTTCCATCTGTGCACAAACTTATCTCGTGCCCTCATTGGTCATGTGCGCGTTCGTGTGTGTTGGAGGAGGGGCTCTGTAAGGAAGTCTGAAGAAAGAGGCATATTTTTTCCGGTTGTGTACTTTCAAATTCTAGCACACTCGAGCTGGTTTCTCCATTCTTACCTATCCTACCTTTAACTCTTTTTAGGGTGCATCTATATGTTTTATTTATTTCAAAGTGTGCCCATTTTAATAATATTTTGTTCCCCTTCAAATGTGCAGAGGACTCCCCAAGTGCTGTGTTTAATTTATTTTAAAGTAGGCCTGTGTATTATTTGTAATTCTCCTTATAAGAGTTCTTTGTTTCTTATTAGAGGTTAACAGTTTTATATCATGTAATAAATAGCCTAATAAATGCAAAAAAACTGTAGTTTTTGTCTGATATAACAATAAAAAACTATGCAATATGTTTTGCGGCTCCAGACAAAAAAATGTTTTGGAAAAAGGAGCAAAATGGCTCTTTTGGTCAAAAAGGTTGCAGACCCCTGCCCTAGGGGTAATTTGGAGTACTGCAGGGGGTATGCCAGAGTTTTTGTTTTTTTAAAACATAACTTAAAGTGGACCTATCATGCTATATTTGAAAAATATATTGTAGGGCCATACCTATATAAAACCTGTCTGTGAAGTTTTTCTTTCAAAATACCAAACAGTTCACCCATTGTAGCCATGCCTCATATTGCTCAAACCCCTCTTTTGCAGCCCTGTTAGAGAAACGCAGATTTTGGGTCCTTAGCTTGAAAATAAATAAATAAATAAGAGGAGGTGGAGCTAATGCCTGATCAGAATTCTACCGGAGATAAAGTTAAATTCGGGTGTGATAAAACGCCATCCTGTTTAAACCACATCAAAGATTATTTCTGAAACAGTATGGAGCTCAAATGCTTTTTCTTTTGCAGGTTTATCACAAGGTGAGTTCCTTTTTTATTTCCTGCTTTTTAAACACATGTGCTCTTCAGTACAGATTAGCTCTGAGTGTTAGCGAGGCTTGCTAATATAAACAAAGACGTCCAAAACATGTCAGGCATTGTTTCTGATAGCAACTTTCTGTGGGTCCGCCGTCACCTCGGATGGACACGTCAGTGTGGAAATCTGTATCCGCTCGTTGTACAACCGTTTTTAAAAGATTTGGGTACGGAGGAAAAGAGAGAGGGTTTTATTTTCTGACGCTGCGTGAGTTCCGGGGACACATATTTATGTATAAAAGACATCACAAAGTGCATTTTGCATGATAGGTCCCCTTTAAATAAGAATAAAGCATCTTTTTGTATAAAAATGCTTTACGCTATTATGATAAGTATTAGCATGATTATTAATAAATGCTAACATTACATGTTACTTGTTACATGTTACTTGTTAGACGCTTTTATCCAAAGCGACTTACATACTCAATACTGTGGGCAATCCCCACAGGAGCAATTTGGGGTGAAGTGTCTTGCCCAGGGATACAACGACATCCTGACTGCAGAGGGGTTAACAAATTCAGCTTAACATAATTTCTTAATTGTTGATACTAATATAAATATCTAATATCTGCCTGTATTTTATCTTTTCACTTTGCTTTGTTCGGGACATTTCTGGGCATTTCTCTGCCCTTCGCTGTGCTGTGCCTCTGCATTCAGCTACCACTCCTCTTCTTCACTGCTCGGCCCTGGCTGACACTGTAATCGGTCTTTTGTGAGTCAGAGGTGCAGGACACATTCAATTCTCGTTTCTGGACACTATGCAACAGATACTATGTTAAGATAAACTGAAGGTTGCTAAACTGGCAGGCTAGTGCTGTTTAGCTGGAGAAGAGGGACCCACTTTGAATGTTGTGGAAACGGATACATTTGACTCATTTATCAAGAAGATTTCAATTTCTAAATGCAGTTCCTGCACATAGTTGTATGAAGATAACTGAACCCAGCATTGGAGGCAGTGCCCTGTTCATTCCTATTAACGATTCTCAGTGGCGCTCCAAGCCAAATTGCTTGACTGTCAAGTTATACAATTACCCAGATCTTATGCAGATATCCGCCATCTAGTTGGGCTAATTTAAATGAACAGAGTGAGAACAAATAACTGGATTTGGTAATTTACTCTTTACAATTTTTAGGACGGATTTAAATAAACATTATATTAGCTGAAAAATGGATATCGACAGTGATCTGTTCCCCAATGTAAGTCATTATGTGACCCTGAGGTTGTAATACCAAGGATTGGCTACTGCAAAACATTTGACTTCATATCCCCCCACTCTTCCTGTTTTGTCTTACAATATAGTTAATAATCCATTAAAACACACTTGCATCAAGTTATAGAAGCGAATGCAACAGAAGCAAGCACCTTTACCCAGTGGAATGATAATCAACTAACAACTACAGCAAATAAAATATACAGCATGCCATGAAAACCCTGACTGGAAGAACAATATTTGAAAGTCTAAAATAGAAATGCACTCATTGTTACATAAACAAGTCAAATAATCTCTAGTGTGTGAATGTTACACAACAGCTGAAAGCACAAAACACACAATCATACTCAAATGTACAGTGAGATTATGGGGGTTCTAATAGTAACTGTAGCTGCAAACTCAATGTCACGTGAGAAACAAGCGAACAGTCCGATCATGACACATTTTGACTGCTGATCAGAAGTTTCTCTACTCTACATGAACAGTAAGAGCCAAGTTGGCAGACCACCAAAATCCTGGACAATCCTTTCATGTTTCAAAGCGGGGCTGCCTGGAAATATTATTTTAGAATTTCATAAGCCACTAGTCGAAATCAGTAATTGTTTCTCTCTTTGCTTATTATTTGTATATTGCTAAAGATGTAGATCTTTATAAGTTGAAATGTTCTATGAATCAGGTAAAAGTAATGCTCATGCCGGGTTTAGAAAAATGAGTAAGATAATGGCAGATTCTGGATGATATTGATAGTGCCATTTTTCGGTTATTTTCTGCCAACGTTAATGTTGTGAAGCATATGAGGTAAACCTTTGAGCAGCAGAGCTTTATTCTGAGCTGTCAATCAATTGCCTGCCGAATAGAAGGAAGAGGGGGAAAGCAAGGTACTCTGATTCTCTGCCAAACGCACCTACTGCAGCTTCAACGCAAAGAAATAAAAGGTCTAATTTTGGATCAAGCTTTTGTTTCATTATTGGATTTTTAAGCCACAGAGAGGAGAGAGTACAGTCTGATCTGATTTACCTGGCTAAAGTACATTATTTACTGTACATGTGTTTCTCCCCATGGTGCAACACAAACACTTCTGGAGCCACCAGACACCTAAACCCTGAAATCAAACAGCGCTGTGAGCAATGCTCAAAGTGGCACATAAAAGGTGTCGGATTTATGAAGAGTTTAAATCTTTAATGTTGCTTTTAGCTTTGGTAACAAAAATGAACTGAACTGTCCATCATTGAATCAGCAAGATGAATAATGTTTTATGCAGAGCCTGTTGCTTGAATATCAGATTGCTTGTGAGGAAACAGCAGATGGTACGCAGTGGACTATTTGTGCTCTTGAGCTTGATGAAAAACCCACAGAAACACAGAGAGAAATTATGTCACCATTCGACGGATGGGTGTAAATGACGTGAAGATTAGAAGTATATTTACAGCTATTCAAGTACATGGACACTTTTGTATGTATTTAAAAGTAATTCAAATAATGTAATCCTAGAATAAAACATTTCCCAAATTGGGATCAATAAAGTACTTCTTATTTTATACGTCAGTGAAATTGATAGGGTTAGGGATACGTAAATCATGACTGCTGGAAAGAAAGGCACAATGACAGTTAAACCCATGTCATTGTAATTTCCATTTCTGTAATTAGAAAACTGCAGTTTAAAAGTGAGATATTCATGAATTTCCCTGTCAGAGACAACATGTTCAATCCTTTTTGACTAAGATTAAAACATATGCCTACATTGGATGATATGAGTTGCATTCACATATATGGATTTAAGGGGAACAAAGGTCAAATAAGAACACAAATATGTCCTACCTAGATCAGGTGGGGCTTGTTGTGCTTTGTGTCCGGACTTTCCAAGAAAATGTCTCTGGGTTTCCAGTTTATATGACCCCACAGTGAGCTGATGAGATGCCTTCACTGACTTCAGCCTGTATTCCACTGAGTGTCAGTGTATGTTTGAAACTGCAGCAGCGCCGTAGTTTGTGTTACATTCCACCGAGCATCGACGCTTGTTCTGAATCAATACTCCAAAATCACACAGTGATATTAACGTCTATAAATAACTGAGCATGTTAGTGTATCTGCAAATGGCACCTGCCAACGAGTGTCGAGACACACATGTGTTTGTCTGAGTTTATGATGAGCAGGTGACCATCCTCTGGAGGGTTTTTAAGGCCAGGTTGAAGTTCCGACAAGGAAATATTGCTAAAATAGCCAGCAGTAAATTACACCAACAAAAATTAGGACAATAACTTAACAAAAGCCAGTTAAATTGACTCTACTATCTTACTACAAAAGCCCAGCAGCACACTTCCATATTGCAAATTGATGAATGTTGGTCTTCAATCCATGAGCTCTAAATATTTTATAGATAAATAGGTATATGAATAAATAATAAACAGCTAGCCTTCCCTACCAAGGCACCTAGAAACGGGGCTCTTCAAGGTATTTGGATATATTACAGTAAATCTTAAAGAATAATAGATAAAGAACTGTATTGGCTTATAATAAATGTAAGTACAGTACTCTACAAATCTCACATAAAACTATAAACGATATATTTATATATAATATTTTAAATAAATATAATAGCCTAGTAATATTAGAGGGATAAAAAATACCATCAAGTGCAATATGGTGACTATAAACTCACTACTGAGGTCCACAGACACACCAGAAGTCCCTATACAAAGATTAGGAATATTATTAATATTTTTGCTTGACTAAATCTGACTACAAACGCTATTTAAAAAAAAAAAAAAAAAGTAATCATACACAACGTTAAACTGTTGTAAGTGGCCTGTAGGTGGGAGGATGTCCTTAAAAAAGGTACTGCACAGGTAAATTCGGAACTGGAGGCCTTAATTTACCTTTAAGCTGACCCAAAAGTGCCACGATGATAAGAGAAAAGGTGACAGTTATTAAGTAGGCCACTGTTCGTTATCTCGCAACTTCAAACTAATTAGAGAGAAGTAAAACGACAGCAAAACAAACACTCCCAAAGTCAGCTGAGTGTTATAATTTTACACTGAGGCACTGTTCATCCTCCCCCCGCCTCCCCCCGGCAGCCTGCTTCTGGAGCACCGGCAGCAGCGACTGTTTCGCAGTGGGCAGTCCGGCTGAGAGCTCCTCCTCCCTGGCCTCTCCCTGTCCTCTCTCCCCGGTGCACTCCGCCCCGACCCTCCACTCGCAACTCCGGTGACCGACGGAAGATCCGCTGAGGCCAATTTCTCTCATCTTTTAGATGGGAATGTTTCTGCGATGGTTTCCTTAGTGGTTGTCCGTCTTGTTCATGTGAAAAATAAACTGGCCAAGAATGGATGGGTGGAAGGTGAACGCGTTTCTGCTTTGTACTCAGAACGAAACTCTGGTGTTTAATAGTAAACAAAAGCTATATGCTCGCAGAAGGAAAAGAGCTGCGTGGCTGGCATTCGTGTGTGTGTGCACGTGCATGTGAGCGTGCATGCACGTGAAGGAGCTGTGCGGAATAGGTCCGCCTCTCTATGTGTGCCAATGTAAAGGTTGAGAAGACGCGCTCCTCTCTGCTGTCCACTGTGCCTTTTCCTCCTGAACGGACCCCTTTCCGTGGGGCAGCGACCGAGCACACCAGGAAAGAAAACAGAAAATTCAATTTTCAAATGCACCGAAATGAGCGAACCAGTTCCAAAAAACCCAGAGCGTTTTTTTAAATAGAGACAAATCGGAGTGAGTCGTTGGAGTGGTGAAGAAACAAGCAATCACCACAGAGTAAAGTATTCTAAAAACGGATAAATGGATAAAAACGGATACTCTGTGCCAGTAGCTGTCAGGCAGTACTTAGAAAAAAACGAGATGATAATGGCAACTTAGTCCGTCCTCCTTCCCACCAAACGGAGGTTTATCGTCAAGTAATCCACCTGGCAGCTGTGGATGTTAGTGTCTCCTGTCTGCTGCCTGGACGGAGATAATCCTGTGCAGGTGGACAGAGACTACAGTGTAGCGAGGAGCAGCGGCGCACTGATGCCCTGCGCTTCAAGCTCTCTCTCTCGCTTTCTCCCCTCTCCCTCTATCTGTGTATTTCGAGTAGTGTGTAGGAACAGGAGAGAGAGAGAGAGAGAGAGAGAGTGTGAGAGAGAGGGATATATTTGGGAGGGGTTTGGTTGGCTGCATCCCCACTGGGACGTGATTTTAAGCCCACCAGAAACCCTCATCAATTTTTCTCCTCTCTAATTCTTCCTCTCCTTGTTTTCCTCGTTGCTTCTCACCTCTTTCTGTTTCCCTACCACCTTATACAGTCACGCAGATGTGCACTGCACACACGTCAAACGATGAAGTGCAGTGCCAGGGGCAAACGTGTGGAAAGCATGCAAGCATGTCATTACCCATACAATATCCACAGAGCCCAGAGTGTACCACCTGCCCATGCATGCTGTTACACACAGACACCCACCCACGGGCGAATCATGACCAATCCAAAACAAAAAATGAGAATGCTAATTTCTATACCCAAGCCTTGCATGATCCAGGATAATTTCCCACATTAATATATAAATACGGCTCAGAAATCCATAATAGCCAACTAATGCATGCAATTATGTAAATGTCCCAAATATGTATACATCTGAGTGTGGGCTGTATCTGACTTAGTATAAATGTGTAACTGTCATCAACATAAAACATTACCATTGATTGGGCTTTCAGCAATGATAACAATCAGCACTTCCAGAGTGGTAAAGAGTATCTTAGATCAGTTTCCATGACAACTGTGGGTTTGAAGCAACTTTTTTAACCATCGTCGTATTATGTCACTGTACTCTTGCTGTACTCACCGCACCAGAGTCCCTTACTGCTGTAAGATATAAATAGGATTAAAGTCAAATGACCTCTGTGCAGATGGTGGATATCTTTATTAATGCCTGTTTTCACCATATCATTCCCTCCACTGCAGCTTCTGTCAGTGTCAGAAACTGACTTTCCGCAGGTTTGCACTCCATCACACCGCTCATGCCATCTTCAAATAGTTCCCAATCACCAGTGTGTAGAAACATGGTTGTAGGGATTCCAACAAACATTTGAGCTACTTTACCCCCCGTGGTTTTCTCTCTCTTCCTCTCCCGTTGTCTCTTCTCTCCCTCCCTTTCTCTGTAGCGCTCACTCCCTCCCTTTCTCTCGAACACAGTCTGTCTGTCTGCTCTATAATTATTTCCATGGTTACCATGAAGGATGTAGTAATCTTTTCCTCTCCTCTGCCTGCTCTTTCTGTCCTCTCCTCTCATCTGTCGCTTTTCCCTCTTGCTGCTTCTTCGTATGCTGCGTTGCTACGTGAGTCTCTGCAGCCAGTTCTCACTTTCTCCTTTTTAACACTTTTCGATTGCTTCATGTGCAATCTGCATAAAACCAATATTTCATTTTAAAGCCTGTGCAGCTCCAGTGAATGCACACATTCATAGCCATGTAATCCATATGTAAGCAAATCCACAAGCATTAATCGTATCGTATTGGACTCCTGTACAGTTCTCAGTAAGACACTGCAAGAGGCTTATAGATCAGCAGCAAAAGACAAAGACAAACATCCACCCTGCCCATGCGTTCTGAAGCAAGACGTCAGGTATCAAAGTGAAAGGAATTAATCTGGGCATCTAGGATTCTGGAAATAAAAGTGCTGGTAGTTGAAAATAGCTGGTTCTTTTATCAAAAGTGAAAGACAAACACAACTGTTATATACGTTATAAGTTTCAAGCCGAGTTAGATGAGAATTGCTACTCTAATGTCTAAAAGCTAAACATGAAGCTACTTCAATGAGCCTGTTATCTAAGCCTGACATAAAGAGTGGAAAATACAACGACCAGCATGCACTTCAAAGACAGTAATAACACAAAGTTTGAAGCAACAACTTGTAATTATACGGCGGGTAATGTGTGGGACCAATTTTCTTGCCTGGCAACATCATGGTGCGACATGACTCTAGTCTAGGAAGTCACCGCCCCCAGAGATAAATAGTCCCATACATGAACTCACATACAACCACTACCTGTTAGTTTTTAGCTTTGGACAAACTAAACCAACGAGATGTCACATATTAATTAGTAATCTACTGATGAACAGAATTAGCCAACAGTTCCACCATTTACAGCAGATACCTGGCAGCTGTAGCTTCAAATTACATTACATTATTACATTGCATTTAGCTGACGCTTTTATCCAAAGCGACTTACAATAAGTGCGTTCGACCAACAAAATACAAACTTGAAGAAAACAGAATCATATACACTGAACAAAAATATAAACGCAACACTTTTGTTTTTGCTCCCATTTTTCATGAGATGAACTCAAAGATCTAAAACATTTTCTATATACACAAAATAACCATTTCTCTCAAATATTGTTCACAAATCTGAAAAGATCTGTGATAGTGAGCACTTCTCCTTTGCCGAGATAATCCATCCCACCTCACAGGTGTGGCATATCAAGATACTGATTAGACAGCATGATTATTGCACAGGTGTGCTTTAGGCTGGCCACAATAAAAGGCCACTCTGAAACGTGCAGTTTTGCTTTATTTGGGGGGTCTGTGGGGGTCAGAAAACCAGTCAGTATCTGGTGTGAGGGGTAGGATTAGGGTTAGGGTTAGGGTAATGTTGTGAATTGAGTGGCCTGTGTTCGTCATCCATAACATACGCCTGCCCATACCATAACCCCCACCACCACCATGGGCCACTCAATTCACAACATTACCCTAACCCTAACCCTAACCCTAATCCTACCCATCACACCAGATACTGACTGGATTTCGGACCCCCCCAGACCCCCCCAATAAAGCCAAACTGCACGTTTCAGAGTGGCCTTTTATTGTGGCCAGCCTAAGGCACACCTGTGCAATAATCATGCTGTCTAATCAGCATCTTGATATGCCACACCTGTGAGGTGGGATGGATTATCTCGGCAAAGGAGAAGTGCTCACTATCACAGATTTTTTCAGATTTTTGAACAATATTTGAGAGAAATGGTTATTTTGTGTATATAGAAAATGTTTTAGATCTTTGAGTTCATCTCATGAAAAATGGGAGCAAAAACAAAAGTGTTGCGTTTATATTTTTGTTCAGTGTAAGTACATCAGGTTTCATAGAGCAAAAACATTTCAAGTGCTACTCAACTGGCTTTAGATAAGCCAGCCCTTTATTAGTATATAAGTGCTTTGTTAATAGTTCTATCGCTCGAAGTGGAGTCGAAAGAGATGAGTTTTCAGTCTGCGCCGGAAGGTGTGTAAGCTATCTGCTGTCCTGATGTCAATGGGGAGCTCATTCCACCATCTTGGAGCCAGGATAGCAAACCCACGTGTTTTTGCTGATGGGAACTTGGGTCCCCTTCGCAGCGAGATGACCGCACAGAGATGAAAATGGTATCCATCCTTTTATCTGACTCAGCAAGAGAATTAATATAGTTTTTTCCTGAAATGTTCAATCTATTCCTTTAAGCACAGAAGTTAAAGGACTCCTAAAAGTGTTTTAGTAAGAAATAACTGAACTAATGACTTCCAAGGTGTGAGGATCTACAGTGCTCCCTCCTTCTTTTCCCCTTCTGTGTTTGTTTTTGTCTGTCTGTCTTCCTGGCTGGGCGTGGCTGTCCTACATTCTGATTCCCGCCAACTCACCTCCGCTGCTGTTGTTCATCTCACTGATTGCCACTACTCACCTGCACCTGCTTAAAACCCTGGTTCCCATCCTCAGTCTTTGCCAGTTCTTCGTTTATTCATCAGTGGTAAACTATCGTCCAGGCCTATACTAACATTTTTCCAAGTAACTTTTTTGATGCTCCTAGTGAGAGGATATTCCTTCCTAAACCCTGCTTCTTTCCTGTTCCAGATCCACACACACCTGCCGCTCTGCCTGCCACGTCCAGCCTCCCCCCCCGGTCTGTCCTGCTCCTCGTCTCCCTTCTCTGAGCTCCTCGTCTACACCTTGCCTGTGCCGTGGTCAAATAAAGCCTATTTTTTTACACTTCACCACTGTATCTGTCTAAGTGCTTGCGTAGCGGGTTCTCATCTCCAGTCACTTCACGTGAAGCCTAACACAAGGGGTGCCATGATTTTTCGCAGTTGCAATAAAAAAGCATTCTAACGTTGCTTCAGATCTAATTTGCACACCTGACTTATCCCTGGAAAAGAAAGCTGAGGCTCAGGGATATCACAGTAGTTGGAGTAAAAAATACTTTCTAAAACACAATTAGAATAATAACAACTAAAGACCATAAACCTATGGTATTGTTAAATTATACAACATACATTGTATGTAGAGAACCATTGAGAACATCATTGTAATACATATTTCAAATGGGGATTTACAGAGGTAAACAATTCTTACAAGAACAGACAGCTTCTCCAGCTTTGCTACTCTATTAAAATCAAGAGCCATACTGAACCTGACACCGCGCACACTTGGAATTAAATTAAATAGCCTATTACATTATGACTATGCTCAAGGTTTAGTATCTTGTTCACTTGGATTTCTTCAGAGTCCATTACCTCCTGTAGAATCAGAGCTGCAAGGTGTTTTTTAGACTGCTTTTGTGTATTGAAAAGGGATTATCAGATATTATTACAGTATAACAGACGCTAACTTTGGCTTAGTGAGAGTTTTTGTTATTGTTATGTTATCCCTGGTTTACACACATGTTTATGATTGATTATTATTTAATCTTCTTACCTGCAAAAGTATGTGGTGGGTTAATTACTGCACTGTGTACACAAGAGGACACTGAGAATGACTTTGAACAAAATATCTAAAAATTAGAAAGCACAAGACATTAGTCATCATCAAGTTGGATAAGAACATTTTTCTGCATCATTAATCTGCTATGGCCAATTGTGTCGAACAGCTCCTTCAAACATTTAGCTGAGGTGAAGGAACACAGTCAAGAAAGGATACCTCACTTGTTCATCATTTAAATGACCATATGTTTCTAACTCAAACTAAACACATCCAAAACATCTTATCAGAGATGAATTAAAAGGGTAAAGTAATACCTGCCCTGGTGTTTACCTGGCCAGTATGGGGGGACTTTATCCCCTGCAGCAACCCCATTTCCGTGCCAATGTCACCATGGCTGCAAATACCCTTTATTCTACAAGGAACATTTATTTATCAATTTGTTATGGAAAGATTCTCAGAAATCCCATTTGTCATGTACTAACAACCCAAGGAACTATTGCTTTCATCACAGGTCATATGTGACAATGTGATGGAGCTCAAACTGTCATGTCTATCAGACCCCACTCTAGTCAAAAATGTACCACCACCCTCCGACTCAAGTGGAACCACTGCAGAGCAGGCAGCAGCTGGTGTCAGCCTCCGTGTTTCAGATGAATAGACAACGGGGTATTGGGCTCACAGCGGAGGAAGGAACCAGAAGAGTTGTAACAGAAAACATACTGTGACAGCCAGACCGCTGAAGGGCTGGAGGCGAACATGGAAAGATGGGAGGGTGGCCGAGGGTTTTATTGTACGAAGCGCCACAGAGAAAGTCTTGTATTTTGTGACGGGATGATGGATGGTTGAACAAGGAGGACAGTACCAGACATGTGCACACTGCCACCTGGCTGGGCCTAGTGCCAGTGCAGCATGAGAATGAGGTGTAGAGGATGCCAGAGTAGGATGGGCTGGCATGGAAACATGGGTATTTTTTCTTTTAACCTTTACCAGGCCTAAAAAGACACTCTGATCGAGGAGGTAGCATCCAGAGCTGGAGAGGCTTGGTTACAAATAATATCATATTTGTAATATTGTATATACATATTTGTCATTCAAACAGTGATTTCACTGCTCAATCCATCATGCCGGCTTAAACTCTACCAGACTGGCATCAAGGGCTTTTCTTTTAGTGTTATTAGTGTATTAGTACCCCTACATTTTTGTACAGATATTCATGTTTCCAGAGGGTAAAGCCTGACACTGTTGATCCCCCGATGCTACCTCTATTCCCACCAGCAGGTTGACATTCTTTTTTTTTTACCAAAATATTTGAACTGCTATTAAATGTACTGCCATGGAAACTATGTAAATACAAATCTATAATTTATGAACTAATCAAATGCTGCCATTTCCGGAACAGGTCAGCCATCCACACATCAAACATAGTCACTGCTTTTCAATATTAAGGCCCTGAGTTTGATATATTTCCCTCTGCCTATCTGCACATTCAAATCAGAACATTTCCAAATATAAGCCCACATTTTTAACCTTTAAAATATTACCGCCTGCCAATGGAGTACTGACAACCCACACAATGACTGCAAATCTCTACAGTCCTTGTTTTCCACCATCCAGTTATTGCAAAGTAATTTGTGAATCATCATAGCCTTGCCAACCTTTTCTGTGTCAGAGGATATGGAAGGATTTGAAGTGGAGACTATCAGATCCAACTGAGCCAAGGCAATCTTCAGGTACGTCCTTGTGGGAAGTAATCTTCCCAAGTTGTAAATGAGAGAACAATTTCTTCAAGGAAGTGTTGCAATTCTGCACTCTGACATGGACGGTTGAGTGAAATCATCAGTTCAAATACAAGGCGGCACAGTACAATTTGATGGGCTTATTTCACACTGCACCTTGGTAATGTCATTCTTAATATATCCCTGGCTGACTGTTATCCATATTATATTGAGTGTAAGAAAATAAGTTCATGGAATTTTGAGAAAGAGCAGTACAACTTGACATTGTACTGGGTGCGATCAAAGTCTTACTTACCCACTACTGAGTCAAGCCGAAAATGAATTGAAGGAATGCAGATTTAAAGGTTCCTCAACACATCATTCATTAAATGTAAGTCCGTTCTTTTGTAGTCAAACATCAGGAGCCATGCATCTTAACTGATCACATGACATCCACCCAGATTCAAGTTTAGAGTGCAAGGACACTGAGATCCTTATTAAGTTGGTTTTCTGCGAGACAAAGAATGTTCATCACGAGGTGTGAAGCACAAACAAGATCTTCTTGGATTGGATATTTCATCAAGAAACACACGCACACAATGCCTAAGCACCTACATATGTTAAACAACACGAACATATTGCCGGCTTTGTGACACCCACCTACACATATAGGAAAAATAACTGATTGTAGGAACACTGTGGTGCAGAGACTATTCAAAGACAAGGCTCAGACTCACAGAGCTTCACTGACACCACAACTCTGCCAAGCAAGAAAAGTAACTTGTGACGCATGGAAGATGTACCATGCATCACAT
>NW_022992208.1:0-21831 GCF_902827175.1 Gymnodraco acuticeps | reverse complement strand
ACACACACACACACACACACACACACACACACACACACACACACACACAGCCACACACACACACACACACTTGTTTACAATAACTCAAAACACATAGACACACACTGCCACACACACTGCCAACGCCCACCCTTCTGAGAAGTCCTGTACACACAAACACTGCTGTAAACTTACAGACAGCTTAAGTGGTGATCCCTTCAATGCACCTGAATTTGTTCACATGGCCACTCTCTTCATCTTGCAGACAACCCTCCCTTGTTGCTATGGAGATTTCCTGATGTAGCACCATGCTGGAGGTGAGCTTTGATGACATCACCGGTATTTTTGTGATCTCAAAGGCAGTTGTATCTTTTACCAACATGTTTTTAATATAGCCAAATAAAGAGAACCAATCAGTCAGAAAAAATTAAATGTTTAAATTGGAGAAAATGAATTGTGCTGCACTGATAAACATTGGGAGTATTTAGATTACAACTATCACAGCATTTCCAATATGGCAAAAAAAAGTTTTGATATTGGTGGTCACACAATAGCCTAGAGAGATGGCAGAGTTATTAGCAAGCTGGTGGGCTCCCTGGAGCAATAAAGCACACTTGCTTCATACACAGGATGACAGTGTGATGGCTGTAAAACTCTGTTAGAATGTTAATATTTACCTCCTGCGGCACAGAGATGATATGAAGTTTTCCACTGGACTCACACACAGTTCAATTCTCATTATGGTTCAGCTGTGCAGTTCAGGGAAAAGCCAAATGTTTTGCAATATTGTGCTATAAAAGCAATCATCTCTTTTCCATGCACATTTTAAAATGGCTGAGGTTGCAAAAATGGTGTCAAGAGCATAGTTGCTTGTACTTTTATTATCATACTTCTATTTCAGTTGTGTTTACAAATAGGATATGTTCTGTTTGGCACCATCACAGCTGTTTAGTACAACCCCAACCTGTGTTGCACGAGATAGCTGCTCAAGGGCTACACACCAAACCCTGTTCACTATACTAAAAGAGTATGATGACAATAAACCATTTTGTTTTGTCTGTCAACATATTTATGGATGCTAATACCCCTATAAATCTAGGACATTAGAGCAACATTGAATGATTAAAGCAATTTATAATCACACACAGAATCACATTCTATATTGTAAGCACTGCTATTACTCAGTGTTTCTCAAACTCTTTCATACCAAGGACCACATAACCAATAAAAAAACACTCGCGGACCACCTAACCCCACAAATATCCAAAATCACATCGTTTTTCTTGAACAGATTACAAATCGCCTGAAAATGGTACAAAAAAGTGGCAACATGTGTGATGAAGGTGTTGCGCTGGGCTATATCATACAATCGCAAACTGGTTTTATGAATAAAGTGAAACTTAAGCTCGCTCCATTGCGGAGATATTCCCACGAGAGTGCGTAAAACTTTAATTTATTAATTTATTTAAAATGTGAAATTGTACCAATATACTCACGGACCACTAGGGGGCGCTCACGGACCACCAGTGGTCCACGGACCACACTTTGAGAAGCACTTGTTCTAGTGTCCTACTGCAAACTATTTGATGTTTTTGGTCTGCCCTTATTTGCCCTTCATCCTGTTAAATAATGAAATCCAAATTAAATATGTAGCTTATACTAAACCATACCAAAGTGAATTATAGAAGAGGATTAATTCTACAGAAACATCAACACAGACAGGGTAATGCTGGTTCAAATGTCTCTAATCATGATATCATCAAAACCACACAAATACTAGGAATTACGGTTTATAAAGATATTTTCCCAGTTCAATTTTCTCATTAATTAATAAAGAATCTCCTTGCAAATAATGACAGTACTACTGATATCTCTTTATATGGGTCATGTTTAAGACGGCACAGAATAGCACAGAACAAATACTGGCATCCACAACCTTCCACTGGCGTTATTCTGCCCCATCCCAAAATATCAGTGCACTCTGGGATAAAACAGAGCCATTCATAGGTACGTGTATACATGTATGTGCATGTATGTATATATATGCTTCTGTATTGTTCTCCATGTGTATAGGATAGGGGAATAGCTGCAACCAGCACACATACATAGGTGTTTGTATCACTTACAAATACAGATACAATTTGTATCATCTGCAATACAGAGCACACAGATTAACAAAAGGCATATGGCTAACAGTCTTTGATTTGTATCACAGTTTCATATCAGCAAATCACGGTCGGCCTCAGTTTTAGCCACTTTTGACTTGAAGCTAAATCTGTTTTTCAGTTATTGTCCATAATGAATATCATTACCTTAAAACATCAATGGGTAGAAATCTGCGTTAAATCCAGGAATTAGATGTTCTTTGCCATATTGCGGGCTTTTTCCTAAACCCGTCCTTCTGAATTTTATATGGAAAGCAGTATAGAGAAATGCCAGAGTCCATAAAACAGATCCAGCTGAATTCTCTCGCTGCCTGAATCCATTTTGACGGCGTGATCGATCCACTCACAGTGTGTCAAATCCAGAAGAAAAGCAGTCAGAATACTGCAGCTACAAAACTGTATGTGGAATACATTATATGTCAGTTTTTTTTGTGTCATTCTAGCAATTGCATTTTGGATTGAGTGGTGTACCACTGGAAGGGGAGAACTGGTAGGCACCCGGTCTGGGTTTAAGGACACCAGTCAGGAAGAGGGTAGGGGAAGAAATATTGATCCAGTGGGAGTTCTGTCTCAACTCTTCGCTTTGGCTAATCTGGCTCATCAGGAGGACCAGAGTCATTGCGCCCCTATAGAGAAAAAAAGGTCACTGCAGGTTAATGGGTAATCTATACAGCTCTAAACAGAGAACACCATTCTAAATCGTTAGCAGTGAATGTTAGGTAAAGTTCACTAATGTCATATTTACTCTTCTTATCAAATCAAGTCTGTTTACCTAAATGGGAGGCAGTATAATTGGGGTCGTCAGGGTTTCCAGGAGGTCTGTGCAGAAAAATGTAGCTACTTTCACCTGAGAGAGAAAGAGAGAGAGGAGGAAGAGGAGAATGGGGAGGAGAGAAGACTAAATTGTTAGAGCCACACAGAGTAACCAGACCCATCACATATAGTTTGGTGATCTTATTAACAATGCAAGGATGCTGCTCTTATCCCTGCTGTCTCCTTACCCCTCATGCACAACTCAAAGTGTAAACAGTGTCAGATCATAAGGAGAGGAGAAGGGAGGTGAAGAGGGCACATTTTATGTGAGCGAGACCATTTTGACAAGGGCAACATTTCAGTGCCACCACTGACAGCATTACAGTCTTGGAGTTAATCAGACATGACACACTGCAATTCATCCTGTACAAGACCATCAACCAAATGCCTACATTTTAGTAAAGATAAAGAAAGAGGAGCCGATGTTAGGATATGTAATAAGGGATCTGGACAGAAACAATTGTGAAACACTAGTGAGCTGCAATGTTGCACATCATCTGAGCTTGACAGAATAGGAATTTAAAAGACAAAAGTGCATGTTACCGTTCTTTTTTATGTGCGTTCTTTTCTCGATAATTCATCCTCGCCAGGCTCATAAGATTAGCTTCCAGACTGACCAATCCAAATAGATTATAAACAAGCAGCTATATCTTCCAAAATATAGTTTGCTTACAATCAATAAATCAGTGATTCTCCTCTCTGGATCTTTTATTTGATTTGAGAAATGAGCAGGCAATTTAACTGATGACCAACACAGAGGGTTTCACTGAAAATGTATGAAGTCAAGGTCAGGGGTTAAAACGGAAAGCAATAATCTATGACGTGGTGTTTCTTTCTGTGGGACCTCTCACTTTGCCTTTAGGGTAAGCCAACTAATGAGAATGCCCTAATTATCACTCAGCCATGAGTGTTGAGGTATAATAGTCAACTACCACACGCATGCTCACAAGAACACATTCAAGTGCACACAGAGTCACACTCAATAGATTCAGAACATGGCTGATAGATTCCCCATCCTGCCTTTTTAACATGTTATATTTCCCTCTCATCCCATCTCTTTTTGAGAGAGAGTAATCACAGTCAGGGGTGACAGTGAACATAAATCTGCAGGGTAGCAGGGCAGCAGTTCCAAAGATAGGAATTGGGTACAGGAAAAAAGGCAAGGTAGAGGCTTTACTACTAACAATAATTTTAAATGTTTTTTTTCACACACTTCAATATATAAACACATGTTTATAAGCATGAGAGTGAGATTCAATGCATTTAACAATGTTGTTAAATGGCAGCTCTCAATTTGCTCTTGTTGTGAGATATCTCATGGTTATGTTACCTCTGAATCTTTTTGACATCACTGGCAAATGTTGTCAGAGACATCAGGTGAGCCACCTGTTCTTTAAGGAGATGATAGCCACCAGGGGGCAGCACTGAGACAGGTTGGGTGGGCATGCTGTTGGTGCCCTTATTCAGTCATCTGAAGGTTAAAGACAACCTGGGCGCACTGCAGGAGCATCTGCCCCATTACAGAACATAGGAAAACCCACACACTAAGGCCAGTAAAGGTTTAAACATGTATGCAATGTTTGCTGCATGAATAAGAGCATAGACAAAAAACCAACCACCTCTTGCTTTGATTATGCTTTTACTGGGATTAAATGTCATTAAGGTAACACTCTTTATATTGAACTAACCTAAATGTATTGACATTCCCATTAAACCCACACAGTAAAACAAACTGGTTTTATGACTAAATGTAAAGGGAGGGTTCATAAAGAGGCCAGGGCCTGAGTGACAGTGTTCAGAACTTACCATGTTTATCAGTGGGAGAACAGCAGCATCTGCTGAGCGCCTGCAGTAGCGCACTCAGGACAGCCAGACACAACGTGCTCCCAGTTCATTCATAATTCCTCACGCGCTGCCTCCCCTTCCACATCTTCCGGTTTAGCACGTCTCCAAGCGGTGCCTGGTTCATTTCGGGACCCAGTTAATAGTGGCAAAATGTGTGAACAGACGTTGTTCTCCAAATTTGCTTCGTGCGTCAATGCTCGGTATTTTGGGGCTCGTATTTTACGCACGCAAATCGTAGGCTAATGTCTTATTAGAGACTCAATACAAGCTTTTTTGATAACAATCTCTGATATAGATTGCAAGCCATCTGGAAGGTTTCTGTGGAAACAAGGGTGCCATGGCAACGGTGACTGGGGTTACCGAGGAAACGAATGTCTCCATGGCGACTGCATCACTATATTTGAGGCATCCGAAGAGAAGCACGCTCCATCTTTGACGTGTACGTGTGTGCTGTGTTTATCCACTCTCAGTGTGTCCTGCACCGTGACTGAAAGCAGGCGGCCCCTGTGTTTATATCACACCGTGACAGTTCATATGAAAGGATAAGGGATTTTTTTTAACAGTAACATTTTGACTAGACTTTAACGTACAATTAGGCCTAAGTCATCTCACAGAACGGTCTAATTTAGATAATATGCAAAACTGTGACATTACATGTGTTAAAACACTCAGACACATATTTAAATGATTCTGAATATTATAGGCTATGACTGACGAATCACGACTCATAACACGTATGTCAATAGGCTACAATGTGAGTGCTCTTCGAGTAGCCTACCATACATTTTTACTCATCTTTCAGTTATAAAGCTTCTAATAGGCTGTTGTGATGATATATGCACATGATGCAATTTCACAATGCACAACAGGTCAATTCCCTAACTCACCGAAGAATACTAGACCTAGCCTACTATTTTAAATGAGTTATTTATCTCCAAGCGCGAAAGTAAAACTGATTTGTGAATCCTCATCACCGAAATGAAAAGGACAGATTTTGTGAATGGAGCACAAAGCAGCGTCTCTGAACTGACAGGATTTTGCTTCCCCTCCCTCATTATTCCTTTGTTTATTCATCTGATCTACCACTGCTTCCTCAGCGCTGTAGCATAGCGACAGAAACAGCTGTGTGTTTACACACTACCCCTTCCTGCGTTCAGAGCTATGACTCAATAATTGGCTACACGTCGGTGAAAATCTTTTTGTTTATATTCACACAGTTTTCCGAGTTGTATTGCGTGGTGGTGAGGAAGTTTGGCTGCTGTTTGAACGTGTTGTTGATCCCGTGCTCTTCTATCACCATATACTCGCTCTTGCTGAGTGAGGAAGAGGAGCGAGACTTCCTCAGCTCCTCTGTGTCCGCGAGGGGCTGGCAGCTGCCCACGTGCAGGTACTGTGCCTGCTCTTCCCCTTCCCTCTCTCTGTGGTAAAAGTAGTTAAAGTTGGAGACAATGACAGGCACGGGCAGAGCAATGGTCAACACACCAGCGATGGCACAGAGAGACCCCACGATCTTCCCCCCGATGGTCACGGGGTGCATGTCCCCGTAGCCCACGGTAGTCATGGTGACAACAGCCCACCAGAATGCGTCTGGAATGCTGCTGAACCCTGAATCTGGGTCGTCTGTTTCAGCAAAATAGACAGCACTTGAGAAGAGGATGACACCGATGAACAAGAAGAAGATGAGCAGGCCCAGCTCACGCATACTGGCCTTCAGAGTCTGTCCTAAAATCTGGAGCCCTTTGGAGTGACGCGAGAGTTTGAAGATGCGAAACACCCGAACAAGCCTAATTACGCGCAGAATGGTTAATGACATGGCCTGCTGTCCGTTTCCTTGTCTCTCTGCCAGCTCTGTGCCCAGAGTGATGAAATAGGGAATGATGGCCACAATGTCAATAATATTCATGATGTTTTTTGAGAAAATGGCTTTACTAGGGCACGCAAAGAAGCGCACCAGCAGCTCGAATGAGAACCAAATAATACACAACGTCTCCACAACAAAGAAAGGGTCAGAGAATGGGCTGGTGAAATACGGAAGTGTGCCATTAATCGCAGGTGCAATAGTGATCGGATCCCTGTGGTCGTCCCTGAACTCCGGCAGTGTCTCTAAGCAGAAGATGACAATGGAGATGAGAATAACCAGGACAGACACTATCGCTATGCCCCGCGCGGGACCCGAGCTCTCTGGGTATTCAAAAAGCAGCCACACATGTCTTTGGAATTCATTTTCTGGCAACGGTCGCTCCTCCTCCTTTATGAAGCCCTCATCCTCCCTGAACTTCTCCATAGCCTCCTCACCCAGCTCATAGAAGCGGATCTCCTCAGAGAAAATGTCAATGGGCACATTAACGGGTCTCCTGATGCGCCCGCCAGACTGATAGTAATAAAGTATAGCGTCAAAGCTGGGTCGATTTCGATCAAAAAAGTACTCGTTTCTGAGAGGATCAAAGTACCTCATCCTCTTCTTGGGGTCTCCCAGAAGTGTCTCTGGAAACTGAGAGAGAGTCTTTAGCTGGGTCTCGAAGCGTAACCCCGAGATGTTGATGACCACCCTCTCGCAGCATTCATGATCCGGTTCATATCGGTCCAGAGAGAGGTGGCCCGTGAGAGCCGCCGACTCTTCCAGCATGTTATCACACGCCACCACCGTCATCACGTCGGTCTCTGTCTCGGTGTATCCGTGGTTCACCAGATTGTCGCCCCGGTTGTTGGTAACGCTCAGCGGGGGTGATTGCAGGAGGCTAAGGTGGTCGTCCATGCGCGGTTGAAGAGGCATTCAGGGGCGGCCGCCTCGCCCCCTCCGCGATCCCCGGTCAGCCACAGCTGCCACCACAGCCTCTTCTCCTCCACCGTCTCTCTCACTCTTTCCCTCCGCTTTCACTCTCTACTGTTGCTGTTCCCGCCCACGAGGAGAGATCTGGGTTTATAAACAAGCCATCCACCCGCCCATGGCGCGCCAGCCCTGGGTACCATATCCCGTCCTCCACCAATCTCAGGACACACCGAAATACTGAAGAAGCAACAGACGGGCGTCATTCAACACCATCATTTGGGCGTGCCTGCCTCCCTCTGCCCCTCACTGTCTTGTAGACACACACTCAAGCAGCACAAAACACACACATGCACACTCACTAAGGGAGTGAAAGGACTATCCTGCTTTAAACAAGGTCATTGCCCACAGATGGGCAGGACGTTTTGAAATAGGCTACTCATACATCAGAGCCTAATTTTCCGGAACAGCACCAACATCATGCATCACCCTTTGTTACATTTGTTGTTCATCCAAGACAAATATTTGGGTGTTCCATAGAATTAGCACCAATGCATTTGGAAAATGAAAATTGTAGGTACTTTGTTCTGCCGTAGCAGTTCTTAATAACTCTTAATGATGATGATGTTTATCTAAAGTCTTAAGTAACTGAAGTTAGTGGATGGAAAGAGATTCTATTAAAAAAAAACTAAAATATTCTATACTGTATTACACACAAAATCAAGTATTATCTAAAGAAATACATGAAGGATGGCATCATAGATACACAATCCTTTCATATGCACATTACTCACATGTCTTATTTAAAGGCTAATATTGTGAATGTCAAAAGGGCAATTATAGTACATCGCAGTTCCTGTGACAGATGTGATGGGCAGAGAGTAATCCGTGCCTCTCCAATCTGAAACCTGACCGAGGTTTACTCTCCCGGATTATCAGATGAACTGTGCTATTTATCCTTTACAACTATTGTTTTTGATGTCATGATGTTCAGCCCAAAAAGTGACAACTGTTCCCATATTTAACCATAAATGATATAAAAATATAAGGATGAAAATAACTGGGATGATTATTCAAAAGCATATGTTGTACAAGGTAGCGATACAAATCTAAACAGGAACTATTTGTCTTTTTTTCCATCAAGTTTTCTCCTCTAATTCTTCTATACTGTATGTGTGGCAGGCTACACTTTTTATTTAAGTTGAAGAGACTTTCTGACTTTGGTTGTTGCTGTTGGAGGCGAGGCGCTGAAAGGAAATGAAAAACAATGAAAGTTCCCAGGGACAAAGAGTTTTTATTGTTATAAACACTATTTATATGTTTTTCACATATCAAAGCAAATAGTGCTCAGACGGTACTGCTGTATTGGCTACACTTCAAAAACAAAACATCCAACTCAATTGTTTACCTATTATGTGCTCTTATGGCCTGGGGTTAACCAAGCCAGCTGGGTACCTTTATTTGAAGCCATTTATTATGGCTTCACAATGCTATGTATGTTTTAGGTTACGAAATCTGCTCAGGCAAAAATCTTTCTTCTGATTGGCTGATGGCTATAGACTAACACTATTTCCACAAATGTTCAAATAACAGTTTCCTCATCCTCGTTGTTTTATTTTGTGTGATGATTATTTCTGTGTATACGTAGACTGTCCTTTATTCACAGATCAGACTTGTGAATTTGGTCACCTGTGGAGAGGATTTTTCTCAATACCTATAACGTTTATACACAATATATTTCTCACAAAGTTAGAGGATATGAGGACAATCCCTTTAGGTTAGGAGATGGTACTTTCCTTACTTTAAATTATAGCTGCACTGGGATATTATAAATGTATTCAGTGTGTGTGTGTGTGTGTGTGTGTGTGTGTGTGTGTGTGTGTGTGTGTGTGTGTGTGTGTGTATGTGTGTGTGTGTGTGGTGGATATGTGACTTAAAATAAAATAAGAGGGTAAGAGTTGATGGGTTACTAACCTGAATACATTCAACATTGTCATTAAACCTTTTATACAATTTATTTGTGAAAACTTATATTTGAACTTCATTCTTTAGACACATTTGCATGCTAACATAACATCAACAAGTAAAGGAACACAATATTGAAGGGAAGAGAGGGAAGTAACCCTCCACTAATTGTGAGTGATTACTTTTTGCTGTTCAAGAACATCTGCTTCCTCCAGATTAAATTAAATGAGCATCCAACGACTGGACTAATCTGAGAAGTCTCCCATCAACATGGGCAATGTGCTGCAACACCCAATCTGACAGCAAATCACCCGTCATACACACAAACCTGGACTTCACTTGTAAAAATGTTGCATTTAAAAACACTAAGTCCTTGCAAACACTCCCTAAATGACCCCAGTTTTCCTACAGTGTAAATGTAAAACTTGGCCACAGTGTCTTTTCATAAAACCCCCAAGGGTCACTATAAGTTCTTCTGACCAAAACCAAACTGCATTTAAAAAAAAATGTTGTTCCAAGGAGAAAAGTCCCCAGAGAGAGAAGGATAAAGCCGACTATGTGTGTTGAACCCAGGAAGAATAGCCAATGCTCATGCTAATAGGGATATCATCTGACCTTTGTAGTAACAGAGCTTTATTACAATCTAAGATAATATAACTGACAGGGGGCATTTTGCTGCATAGTGAATAGTTTAAGTTTTGATACTTTTAGTAGATTTTCTTAAATATTGTTTTTAATACTTTTTATGAATGCATGAAAGCTTAAATGGAAATGTGTTCAATTGTGGTATTGTTGCTTGAGTAAATGAATACTTCTTCCACCACTGTAAACTGTTGAATACTTTTCTGTCGCTTCGACAGTGATTCTTTTTCCATCAATGCATTCAAACTGAACTGAGGTTTGTTCAACCGGAAGCACAATTCTATGGTCAAATCAAAATAAAAAGAATAATTGAATTGGGGAAATACAGGAGGAAGGCTTGGATTAGTTAAACAAAAAAAGAAGGTCTCAGTAACAGATCCCTGCTCTGAGTCTAAGTGTTGAATTCTGAAAATTCTTAGCCAACTGTATAAAGACAATGACTGTTAAGCACTGTGACTCTGAAACATTAAGTGTAGAGCCTGTTTTTACTATTGAGGTCACTTTGAGCTGTCTTGTATTAAAAGGGCCAATTGTTCCACAGGGAAATAGCTTAGGGACAGCCAAAAGGCCTTTTAATGTGGTGTCAGGTTAAATATAGGACCAACCCGACTCCCTTATTAACCCAGGAAAGTAGGCTACCTTGTACATTGCACTTGAATGCCTCACAATGGAATGTGGCTGACTGAAAGGCACTGCAACAGTCCCGAAAAACATGTGAGCGGGATGTGGGCCATTTGTGGAAAGAACAGCTCAGCTGGCTGAGGTCATGGACATCTGGTTTCACTTGAGAAAATGGGCAGGTTTAGATCTTCTGCAAGGGATGCACTACAGCCTCCTTTTGCAGTTCCAGGAAAAGGGTTGAATTTTATGTCTCTCATAGAAGATTAAGGATGGGGATCATGTATCTGGCAGACCTGTAACAGCTTCTTCTGCTCAGCATTTGCTCTCTGTGTGGTTGGAAGCTCTGCCCTCACAAGGAGACTACATGTGCTTTTGTTTCTTTCAAGGAGTGTTTCCTTTCAGGCCATCGCTTCAGGAAATATAAACGGTTTTCCTCATTACCACCCTCCACACGCTACTAGCTGTAATGGAACATTTATTTTGATAGTTGTTCTCATTTGTTTTCCTTGTTTCTAATTAGGCTATGCTACTGCCCATCCGGCTGAGCCAATGTTTCCCCTCTTAGGGGTTCTCGGGAGTTCCTTTCTTGTCTTCACAATGGGTCTAATTTTAGTGCCATGCCAATTTTCTTGTCCAGCAATATACATGCTAAACAATGCTGGATCTAATCATAAATAAACAACAAACAAATAGAGTATACCGCAACAAGAGGCTCGGCCAGGCTGTACAGGGATGCGTTGAGCTAAATGCTAATGTCCAAATAATGACACTCGCAATGACTTAATTCTGATGTCTAATGTTAACCATCTAAGTGTAAGATTTTAGCATACTAACATTTGGAAAACCACCAAACACAACGCGCAGCTGAGGCCGATGAAGATGTCATTAGTTTGCAGGTGTGACAAATTAGGATGTTTTACATGACGGCAGCGCGAGTGGAAATGGGGGACAGGGGACACAAAAAGTCAATAGGATTTATAAGATATTATTATATATAAACTCTAGTGCCACTAGGAACAAAATATATAAGATAACCAAAGTCAGTAGGATTCAGTCATGATGAGTAAAATCCCTTTTTGCATTTAAATGGGAAATAATCAGGCAATTACACCTGATCATGTATGAACTAGAGCAGTGGTTTTCAAAGTGTGAGGCGCGCCTCCCCGGGGGGGCACCAGAGCTTCAGGGGAGGCGCAGCGTGAGAAAGAAATAACGAGAAACAGTGAAATCTAGCTAGTTAACTTCAGCTAACTTTATGCGACGATCCGGCAACATGGATCGATTTTTAGTGAAATTACCTAAAGTGAGAGAGGAGACAGCGTCTGGCAGAAAACGTCACTTGGACACTTTTGGCTGTCTGTGGAGACAGAGTTCCCCCACCTCGCCAAAAAGGCTGTAAAAGTGCTCATTCCCTTCACCACCTACCTGTGTGAGTGCGGGTTTTCCGCATTGACTTTGATCAAAAGTCAAGGCTGCAGCCAGAGGATGATCTGCGTTTATTCCTGTACATTGCATCCCCGCATCATCCGCCTGTGCGTATTAAAGACGCAGACTCATTGTTCGCACTAAAGTAGGGGTGAGTGTAATAAGGAGGCAAAGTTGACGTTCAGTGTGTTGCCGGGAGCATATAAGGATTTATCCACAAAAAAAATGTTTAAAAAAAATGTTTAAAACATAAAGATTAAAAGGTTTAAAAAAGTTGTTGTTTCATGTTTTAAGGAGGTGACGCTACTCAGCCAATCAAATCGGTGCAGTCAGTAAGTCAGCACGATAGATTCAAACACACACACAGAGACAAGAAGAGAATTTCAAATGGCGTGCTCAAAAAAGAGAAAGGTAGACACAGCGAAAACAGAGCATTTAATGACATTTTCTCTTACTGGACCTCTTTGAAATGCAATTGAATACCCCTACATTATAGCAACAACAACAACAATAACAATAATAATAATAATAATAATAATTGGGACGGGGGGCACGGCTTTTCTTATGTTCTCTGAGGGGAGGCTCACCTTCCCACACTTTGAAAACCCCAGAGTACCTGCTTCTTTGTCTGAAAGGGAAACTGTGGAGGTTGTGATGAGATGGTGCAGAAATACCCCAGATGTCGGTATGGCTCCGGATATAAATGTCACTTGCTCACATCTCCCATGAGCTGTGGAGAAACTTGAAGTGCTTCTCCGGTTTTATTCCCATAAGAGAGGCCTCAGGGAATGACAGGAAGACTAATGCGAGAGACAGACAGACATATTTTATTCACAAGGGACCAGAAGCAAGAGTCTAATTTATATGGAGACTTACCATGGAGGATTTACAGATAAGTAAGTAACCTTTTTACTGTCTTGCTCAGTTTTTCTGCAGTCTTTCTTTTCTCAATAACAAGCATCAATTTACGTATTAAAATAATGTATTCGCATTATTTTTACTGCTGAGGAACTTGCGTAACTAATGCAATGAAGTGCTATTTTAAGATTCCATGAAAACCAGTCATGAGCCTTTGTTATTATGAGCCCCAGACAACTCTCTAAAATCTTCTAATATAATAATAATAATCGAATCACTCCACTTAAACAAGCGGTATCTTCCTGTTACTCAGCCAGTGACATGCCCTTAAGCTTCCCACATCCTCTTTCTACCCACAACCATGGACAGTAAAAGCACAGAGGGGAGCTGTAATCTGAATATTCATAAATGAAGAGCAGTCCCATATGGACAAAGCACCTGTCTGCGGACTAATTAATCAACCGCTCATATTAGCATAACTATAGACATGAGAGCCAGAGAGCAGCTGCACAGGACAGAGGCACAGGGGAGGCAGACAGGAGGAGACACAGAGGACACGGACATCTGTAGAACGAAGCCTCACTGGTCAGGAGCATCAGGTCGGCCCGCCCAAGTAACGTCTATGTGTGGGAAACCCTGGTGAGGTGAATGCACAGGCAAAGAATGCATGTGGGCAACCACTCAACAAGAGTTGTTACTTCTTCACAATCTTGACACTGCCACTTAAAGGCATTCACTTTTAAGGTTGTTTGGATCCTTGGAGGGGTTTCTGGAGTGTCTTAGCATGACTTAAGTGTCAGATGAAATGTATACATAATAAATATACAGTCCCACCAGAACAGCTGCAGGGGGGGGGCTTCCCTGCTCCTACACCAAACATCTGGTCCATACAGAATTAGGACAGCGACTGAAAAAATAAACTAAATATTCACATGATCCAAGGCTTGAGTTGAATTAACGGAACTCTTATCTGATTAGTTTATTGAAGCTCTGGAGACCATGCAGGACTTTGATGAATTATAAAGCCTTGTAATCATCTATTAATTAGAGTGTTTGTGTCTGTGTTCTGCCCTACTTAGACCCAACTTTGAAACTTAATCCATCACAGACTTCAGAGACTGAGTGAAAGCGTTACTAACAAGAACAGATGCTGAATAATTGCATTACATGACAGTTCCTTTATATGTCAGTCTATAAAAAAATTAAGCAGAGTATGTATTCTTTCCCTTGGTAGCAGATCTGGGAGTAAAGTGCTGGGGAAGCCATGTTTGTGGGAGTCTTGGGATTAAAAAAGCAGGAAGCCTCAACCCCCTTCCTCCTCTCCACACTGACGTTGCTCACACTGTAATTTCTCACATCATCTGCTCTCCCTCCATGTCTCTCACCTCCTCTCAATCATTTCCACACCCTATAATCTTTTTCTCACCTGGTTTATTTTTAATATGTTGGCTCTCTCCTCAGAGGCATCTCCTTTTGGACTCCCTGCCATATGAAACAATATCTCCCCTGTATATTAGGCTTTGCAATACATTACTTTTCTGCAATATGTCATTCTCACTGCCCTGAAGAAATAGGTAAACCAAGCATGAAGTGATAAAGGATATATATACTTTTAAAAAGGAATTATTATTGAGTTTTATTTAATAATTCCTTCATTCATTCAGATGATATTTTGTAAATCAGCTCAGTTACCCGTTCTTTATTTAACTGAATGGGTTTGCTGTGTGCTTATGCTGTGAGGGCCCATTATATAAATAGACCTTATTTGCACCCATCTGTGTTTGACATGTTCCTCTTTCCACTGGGCTCTGCTTAGGAAAGCCACCGTGTCCCCAGTTAGTCCAGATGGTTGTTGGTACACACTGGGAAATATGCTCTAGTGCACTACATCCCGGAGGACATTGTAGTAAAAGAGATTTTCTTCACTCTATTATCATATGTCAGACACAACGTAACAACATTTTACTGCTTTAAAAAATAATCTACATATTTTGGGACGGAAATAGAGTAGAATTTCAACTGTAAGAAGTACATAAAATCCAGTTTGATTACGTTTTTTGTTAAATGATCTTTAACTAATGAAGTCAGAACATTTAAAACACCGGCTTTAACTGCTAAATGGATCCACACATCTGTGAAGATGCAAAGTGCAGCTTTATGTTGGATAAAAAATCTAGATACAATAGCATTTGAATCATTATTGAGAGTATATAGTGTTAGACAAAGACAGGCACGCTGCATAAATCAGTGAGTTAGTGCCATACTGTTTATCTCCTCTGATACTCGTACTTTCTCTATTTTATCCTATTGGCATTAAGTCGAAATGTGCTGATCCAACAACATTTGTGCAGAAACGCTTATTCATGCTGTGATGGCTAAATGTTTACAATTTTCAATACACTTAAATATTCTTGCATACTTGCATACCATATTTGAAGGTATCCATCCAACAGCTGTGATATTTGACTGAAAAACACAACACAAAACAACACATCTTTGGTGAACTATATGAAAGGTACGGAAGAGGATTAGGGCCACATCATTTTTTTTTTTGGGAGGATTTGAAAAAAATATGTTTTGTTTTTGTTTTGAGACTAAAGACAGATCTCAGAATTGTGACTTTTTTCTCAGAACAAAAATTATTTACATTTTTTTCAAATCCCCCCAAAAAAAAATCATGTGGCCCTAATCCTCTTCCGTAGAAAGGTTATAGGGCATCAGAAACGTCAGTAGGATTCATTCTCCGTTCAAAAAGTTGTGCAAATGCACTACGTAGATAACTGAAGTCTTTGATCTTCAGTTATGCCCCCCCCCCCCCCCCTGTGAGCCCAGTGGCCGTCTGCGAGACAGCGAGACACAGCGAAACCCAGTCCGAAACCAGCCCGAGCACACACACACACCCGCAGCCTGGCTGGGAGCTTGTGTGTGTGCTCACACACCGACTCAGCATCCCGCCGTCTCAGGGAGGAGAAATCGGCGGAGCTACAGCTGAGAAAAGATTGAGTGTGTGTGTGTGTGTGTGTGTGTGTGTGTGTGTGTGTGTGTGTGTGTGTGTGTGTGTGTGTGTGTGTGTGTGTGTGTGTGAGGAAGTCCGCGGACCAATCTACTTAACGTAACGGCTCTGCGGACGTAACGTAACGGCTCCACGGATTGGTCCATTTGGGTACGGGCACGTCACTGTACCCAGGAAGAAAACAATGGAAAAAGAGAAATCTCCAACGAGGCGTTCTGGGGCAGCATAGACAGGTATTTTCTGTGTTAGAGTTTTACTCCCTACAGGATGTACTTTGAGGGTTTGTGACTTTGTAGACCATTTACATGCATACAAACCTTCATAACACACAAGGGGACGGGTAATAACCGAAAAAGCAGGACATGGGACCTTTAACATGTTACTTCCAAGGCAGCAACAGTGTCAGATCAATCTGTGGATGTTGTCTTTTGAGCCTTGATTTTTTTTGTGCAGTAATGACATCCCGTAATATAAAATGGTATGCAATGGATAGAAGCTAGCTGGAGTGTAAAATACATGACTTCAAGAGAGGATGACGTCATTGTAGGCCACCCATCATCCCCATTTTTATCTTCCTCTACTGTGGGCTTTCTCCTGCTGTGTGTTTTACAGATACATGCAAAGGGAGAGGAAGGTGTTTGAGCCCCAGGGTGTGTGCATATGTGTATGTGTGTTGGTACCATGGGAGGTCCAATACCCTTTCAAATCCTGTCTGGACTCCACGGAGGCAGAGACAATAAGTCATTAATAGAACTAAGCTCACACACACACACACACACACACACACACACACACACACACACACACACACACACACACACACACACACACACACACACACACACACACACACACACACACACACACACACACACACACACACACACACACACACACACACACACACACACACACACACACACACACACACACACACACACACACACACACACACACACACACACACACACACACACACACACACACACACACACATCTTTTGGCTGGAGCTCCTTGGTGGCCTCTCTGGCCTCCATGTACTTTCTCTCTCAGATTGCACATCCTTTAAAAGTGGGTCAGCCTGTTTTTGCCAACAGCAACACTACGAACATGAACATCTCTTTTAGTATATTGTTCGCTCCTTTCCCCACTAATCACTTGTGTCACCTCCAAACTTCCCTGTCTATTAATCTAGTTTCTATTTTTAGAAAGTCGCTACCAACTCCTGAAAATCTTTGCAGTACACCTTGTGCATGCATGTGTGTGTAGAGGACATTTAAGTAATCCATGAAGTAATTGGTAATTCCCTGGAGCACGAATCCACACAGGTTATATTGTGCAGATTCAACAGTCTTTTTTTAATGATCGTTTAGTTTCATTAACATGTGACAAGTTAGAGCTCTCCTCCATGAGTCACTATAGTCTAAATAGCAACACAAGCTTTGTTGTAAAATTGTATGTCATTATCGTGTTTATGCAAATGATGGTTAAAAGCTTCAGGTTCATTCCCTTCAACGATTGATACAGTCAAGGTGAAGTTTAAATAATGAGGGTTTAAAAAAAGAAAGTGTCGGCACCGGAGATGAGTCACTACATTTGTAGGCACTTTCGTTTACTATGAAAAAACGGATTCATGGTATTATTCACTAAAGCCTCTTCAACATTTACAGTATTTTACAGTGATGTGGAAACTTGTTAAATTGGTACACTTCAAGAAATATGTGGGGTCAAAGCATGAAAGTGATTCAAAAGACGTTCATCTTTTCTGATTATGCCTACTCAAAAACGTCCCAAATTGCAATCAATAGTGTAAATCTGATCTAATTACGACCTAAATGTGATCAGAATACTGTAATAAAGTTTACATTTACTCTGTTATAGGCTAGGTGGTTTGCGTATGTTTTTGCATGTTTCTTGTTTTATAGTAGTCTGGTTTAGAGCCTCAGCTCTCTGTATTTTGCAGAGATTTCCCAGCACTCCCTTTGAGGATTATATCTGCGGGGCCTTGCAACCTGCTGGGATTCCCTCCTGCTGCCAGACGCCTGCTGGGAGGAAACTATCCCATCTTTCACAATGATGAAAACACTTTTAAAGATTCAGGATGGGGATTTGTCCAGCTACTAAACTGGCTCAAAGTTTGATTTAGGCCCAATACCAAACCGCCCCCTACACCCTACCCCTACACACTCCCTCTCCGTTTGCGCGTTCACGCGGATGGTCCGCCATATTAAGTGCTGTTCCAAACCAACGAGTGTGGAGCGGTGTGGAGGGGGAGTGGGCTATCAAGCCCTCAAACAGCGAGTCTGCATCGGTGCTGACTTGAGACCGGTCTCTACCTGACCGGAGTCACGCTGTGTGTGTCCGTCAGGAAACAAGCTGTTAACAAACAGTTCCAGCAAACATCCACTGATAAACTGCGATGTTAACAACCTCATGATAACCTCATATGTTTTTAACTTAGGATCATACCTGTGTTTAGTCTAGAAAAAGGTAAATGTGTTCATTTTAGTTGTGTATATTTACAGACTGTTGCAAAAACTAAGAAGCTTATAAACATCAGGTTTAAAACTAAAAGAGCTTTACAAAAAAGTAACACAATTAAAGATGTTTGGAGTTTTATTTGAGTTATTAATTTACATTTTTTGTCTAAGAGATGCTGATTTGAAACCGTTGTTACATAGGCCTACAGTTACGGCATTTCCTGTTTCTGCCGGAGAGAGGGGAGGCCGTCCCAAAGCTTGCTGCTGTATTTATACCCTTAACCCTTAATGGAGGGAACTTCATTCAGCTGCGAGTGTGGCTACAGACGGAGTTCACTCCGTCACGGAGGGGTAGGGTCGAGGGGGTGATTTGGGATTGGGCCTCTGTATCACCACTACAGGTCAGAGGTCACAAACAAATCTGGGCCAAAGTTTATCTGCAAAAACATATAGCTGCACTCACACAGGGAGCACTGCGTATGTGTTCATAGAAGTTCTCTTGTTTCACATTACAATAATCTGGATTTAACTATATTACAACAAAAACACCAAATATGGGAGTACAACAATAAGAATATTGAATAGTGCTTACGGATCAGATACCTGCATTTCCCTCAGTTTCTAACATGACTTTAACTCCTTTCATTTAGTACTGGAATGATCTTTTAAAATAAGATTTATCTTTATTTAATTCATTGCAATTTAAAAATATTGTTTTTCTTGCTTAGAATGAGTGAAAGGGGCTGTTTGTCTTCGACCAATGTGTGCATGCCTTTTACAGGCTGCAGATTTACATGCAAGTCAGGATTGACTCAGGAGCCACTCCAAAACACCTGCTCTTCTCCTGTCAATACATGAGCACACACACACGCGCACACACACACTTTTCCTCTTTATGTGCACGTGTTATTATTTTCTCCTCAATCATTCCATTTCCTCTTGCCCATCGCTCGTTCAAATATCAGACTCATCACCTTTCCATTTGTCTTCACCCCCCCCCCTCCATCAGTGGCCCCTCTGAAAGGTGTTACCTTGATAAATTATTCAGTTTTGGCATTTAGAAATATCTGCCCTTGTGAACAGAGAACATACATTTGAATGTGTGTGTGTCATATAAACCTTGGCCTGAGCATGCATTACATCATCTTCCCCTTACTACATGTCCTATAATGTTTTTTTCTTTAGTTCAACTTTGATCACATATGGACTTTGTGACAGTGTGGGGTTTTTATGAGGCATGTTGTCTCTTTTAAACATATAGTTGAAAATATGATTCACAAAATAAGAGACTAAAGATGTACAATTGAGATCAAAATGAGCCCACATGAACAATAAGAGATCATGCTGTGCACAATAAAATGTTAAACATCAATGAGCAAAGACCATGGTGTAATGAAATACATATAAGTTAACTTAATTAAAATTGCAACAGCTTCTCCAGCAGCGTGATAGTGGTCTTAAAAGCAGTGATAACATTTGAATTAATATTCAACAATTATAATAACCGAGTTCTTTCCAAAGAATAAGCAATTACAGGTCGGTTAGAAACAAGGAGTCTTATTCCTAGAATCAATGCTGGAACATAGTAACAATTTGCAAATGAGGCACATAAGACTTTATTACAAGTAAGTCTTCTCCATGCAGTGGGAACAAAGAGGACAGGAAGGCCTGGCACTAATTACAGTAAAACGGAAATATCTATAATCGGATTAGCAGCTGTTGTTTAACAAGGGACATTTTGAAGGTTAACTCCAACTTCACATAGTTGTCATGCAACCAGAGTTTGACTGGAGAACATACTCATCTCTTTTTCCAAGGAAGTACCTGCAGCTAGTTGACCACTACACATCACTTCATCACAATAAAACATCATTATCTTCAAATCATTTACTGTCACACTCACACCTTCATTAGTGGTTCTTAAACAAATCTTTGTTTGAACTCTCAGTCATTTGGTACATTGTATGCCTGTGACATTTGTTAATTGGACAAATACGCCACATGTTCTCCGTTGTGAGACAATGAACACACAAAGCGTCAGCTCTTGCCGTTCAATGATTCTTCCCTCCGAGCGTATGGAAAGATAAAGAAAAGCTCTCCGGATGCACCCATGCTGCATTAATGACAAGACTTTGTTTTCATGAGCCCAGTAACTTGAATTATTCCAGAGAGATTAAGTGGAAACACTTTAAAACAGTTTTATAACCTGCAGCAAGATAATGAGTCCAGCATTCTAATTTAGTGAGTGGCATTATTCAGAGGTAACAAAGTCAGTACATCTGTGCTTTTCACTCAACACTGGTGAACTAAAGGCAGCTGTCCTGGGTCCCAATGCTTTTTACCATTCAGAGGAAGAGGAGAGTAGAGGAAAAGAGAGTTAAAGTAAGTACAGAGGGTATTTTTTGCTCCATCTTCCCCTTCAGAACAGGGCAAAGGGTTAATAGCATTGAGACTGCGGACGTCCTGAGCAACTGGAGGAATCAGAGCAAATAAAAACTGCACTAAGACACACAGACACACACATGCTGTGGAGACACATATTCACTCACTACATACGTCCCCGGCTACCCACTTTGACAGATGACTTTCAGGTATAGTGTGAATTGAATTTCTGAAAAAAGGGCAACATACACTCACACACTAATGCACAGAAGCGGCACTCACACACACACACCCCTTGAACAGAATGACATTGGCTCGGTTAAATCTCAATTACGTTGCAGCTATGGTGCCCTCAATCTCTATCAGACCGTGCGTCATGCTGTCCTCTATTATGCCTCTCTATGCTTCCTCCATTTCTCAACCTTTGCTTCCTCCATTATTCAATTCACTCATCAATCATACTCTCCTTCCATTAAGGGCTTATCCTTTTAGTATCTTGTGTTTGGTCTTTCGGATTCATGGCATTCTTGTGCACCAATACATGTTCATATGAGTGTTTATCCTGAAGGAAGACAGGAAGACCCATGTTTTAAAATGTAAAAGATCAAGCAATATGTGGCGAAGGGAAGATGAGGGTGCAGTTAAACTGATTGTTCTCAGAGAATACATTTCAGTTGTACATTAATTTATATCTCTGCCTGACCTCATTAACATAGAAACACAGCGGCTAAAGGTCTTCCTGTGTCAACATGTGGGTACCCAGCTAGACATGTTTGGTTCTAAAAACATTCTGAGAATGTTACATTCATTGTTCTAGGAATGTTTTCAGCGGGAAGTTCTCTTTTGGTTCCCAGAACATTCTTCTGAAAGGTAGGA